>NC_092086.1:91984667-92284667 GCF_045679555.1 Salvelinus alpinus
GGTCTGCGGTCAAACAACCACCCCTCATCACTGTCAAACGCTCCCTAAAACACTTCAGCGAGCAGGCCTTTCTAATCGACCTGGCACGGGTATCCTGGAAGGATATTGACCTCATACCGTCAGTAGAAGATGCCTGGTGATTCTTTAAAAGTGCTTTTCTCACCATCTTAAATAAGCATGCCCCATTCAAAAAAATGTTGAGCCAGGAACAGATATAGCCCGTGGTTCACTCCAGACCTGATTGCTCTTGACCATCACAAAAACATCCTGTGGCGTACGGCATTAGCATCAAATAGCCCCTGCGATATGCAACTTTTCAGGGAAGTTAGGAACCAATATACAAAGGCAGTTAGGAAAGCAAAGGCTAGCTTTTTCAAACAGAAATTTGCATTCTGCAGCACAAACTCCAAAAAGGTCTGGGACACTATAAAGTCCATGGAGAATAAGACCACCTCCTGCCAGCTGCCCACTGCATTGAGGCTGGGAAACACTGTCACCACCGATAAATCCACAATAATTGAGAATTTCAATAAGCATTTTTCTACGGCTGGCCATGCTTTCCACCTGGCCACCCCTACCCTGGTTAACAGCCCTGCACCCCCCACAGCAACTTGCCCAAGCCTCCCCCATTTCTCCTTCACCCAAATCCAGATAGCTGATGTTCTGAACGAACTGCAAAATCTGGATCACGACAAATCAGCAGGGCTAGACCATCTGGACCCTCTCTTTCTAAAAGTATCAGCCGAAATTGTTGCAACCCCTATTACTAGCCTGTTCAACCTCTCTTTCGTATCGTCTGAGATCCCCAAAGATTGGAAAGCTGCCGCGGTCATCCCCCTTTTCAAAGGGGGAGACACTCTAGACCCAAACTGCTACAGACCTATATCTATCCTACCCTGCCTTTCTAAGGTCTTCGAAAGCCAAGTTAACAAACAGATCACCGACCATTTCGAATCCCATCGTACCTTCTCCGCTATGCAATCCCAAGCTGGTCATGGGTGCACCTCAGCCACGCTCAAGGTCCTAAACGATATCATAACTGGCATCAATAAGAGACAATACTGTGCAGCTGTATTCATTGACCTGGCCAAGGCTTTCGACTCTGTCAATCACCACATTCTTATCGGCAGACTCAACAGCCTTGGTTTCTCAAATGACTGCCTCACCTGGTTCACCAACTACTTCTCAGAGTTCAGTGTGTCAAATCGGAGGGCCTGTTGTCCGGACCTCTAGCAGTCTCTATGGGGGTGCCACAGGGTTCAATTCTCAGGCCAACTCTTTTCTCTATATACATCAATGATGTCGCTTTTGCTGCTGGTGATTCTCTGATCCACCTCTATGCAGACGACACCATTCTGTATACTTCTGGCCCTTCTTTGGACACTGTGTTAACTAACCTCCAGACGAGCTTCAATGCCATACAACTCTCCTTCCGTGGCCTTCAACTGCTCTGAAATGCAAGTAAAACTAAATGCATGCTCTTCAACCGATTGCTGCCCGCCCCTGCCCGCCCGTCCAGCATCACTACTCTGGACGGTTCTGACTTAGAATATGTGGACAACTACAAATACCTAGGTGTCTGGTTAGACTGTAAACTCTCATTCCAGACTCACATTAAGCATCTCCAATCCAAAATTAAATCTAGAATCGGCTTCCAATTTCGCAACAAAGCATCCTTCACTCATGCTGCCAAACATACCCTCGTAAAACTGACTATCCTGCCGATCCTTGACTTCGGCGACGTTATTTACAAAATAGCATCCAACACTCTACTCAGCAAATTGGATGCAGTCTATCACAGTACCATCCGTTTTGTCACCAAAGCCCCATATACTGCCCACCCCTGCGACCTGTATGGTCTCGTTGGCTGACCCTCGCTATATATATGTCGCCAAACCCACTGGCTCCAGGTCATCTATAAGTCTTTACTAGGTAAAGCCCCACCATATCTCAGCTCACTGGTCACCATAGCAGCATCCACTCATAGCTTGCGCTCCAGCAGGTATATTTCACTGGTCACCCCCAAAGCCAATTCCCCTTTTGGCCACCTTTCCTTCCAGTTCTCTGCGGCCTGTGACTGGAAAGAATTGCAAAAATCACTGAAGCTGGAGACCCATATCTCCCTCACTAACTTTAAGCACCAGCTGTCAGAGCAGCTCACAGATCACTGCACCTGTAAATAGCCCATCCAACTACCTTATCCCCATACTGTTATTTATCTTTTTTTGCACCTTTGCACCCCATGATCTCTACTTGCACATTCATCTTCTGCACATCTATCACGCCAGTGTTTAATTGCTAAATTGTAATTATTTTGCCATTATGGCCTATTTATTGCCTCACCTCATGTGCAGCACACACTGTATATAGACGTTTTCTCTATTGTGTTATTGACTGTATGTTTGTTTATTCCATGTGTAACTCTGTGTTGTTGTTTGTATCGCACTGCTTTGCTTTATCTTGGCCAGGTCGCAGTTGTAAATGAGAACTTGTTTTCAACTAGCCTACCTGGTTAATTAAAGATGAAATAAAAAAAATCCGGGAGAGTAGGCAAACATAACGAGCATACATGAATCATTCACGATTCCACTCGTTCGCAGAGGTAGGCGTGATTAGAACTCAGATCAAGAAACCTTCTGAGTGTTGATCGACGTTGGGAACGCAATAAGTGATGAAAATTAGCAAAAGAAAAAGGTGAGTAAACTCTATTTCACAAATAAAAAGGTGCGTAAACGGCGTTTACCCTCCACCACACCCCTGGTTGGGTCTGACAAAACCCATTCATAAACATCAATATCCTCATTCATAAACATCAATATCCTGCCAGTCAGAATTTCATCTACGTTTGACCAGGCATTTTAGCTATCGATGTGATGTTTGGTGGCGCCTAATCAGTGAGTTCTATACCTGCCTGGCTGAGTGGGAGTATGGGTGGAATGAGCGAGCTCGCCTGGCAACCAGAGCGCGAAATACGTGAGGAAGTAAAACTCGATAGTCTGCCTGGAAATGAATTCCAAGACCAATACATTTCTCAAATATTTTTCATATTAACATTTTTTATCATTTTCTGTTCTCTCATTTTAATTCAAGTACTTTTGAAGTACACTTGAGAAACTGTCTGATTTTCAAGGGATTTCAGTAGTTGAATTTCAGAGTGCCAAATTCAAGTATTTTGTGGGAACCCTGTTATGGTAAGGGGTGGCATAAGCTACAGACAACGAACACAATTGCATTTTATCGATGGCAATTTGAATGCACAGAGGTACTGTGATGGGATCCTGAGCCCCACTGTCGTGCCATTCATTCGCCGCCATCACCTCATGTTTCAGCATGATATTGCAGGACCCCATGTCGCAAGGATCTGTACACAATTCCTGGAAGCTGAAAATGTCCCAGTTCTTCCAGACTTGTCACCCACTGAGCATGTTTGGGATGCTCTGGATGGATGTGTATGACAGCGTGTTCCAGTTCCTGCCAATATCCAGCAACTTCGCACAGCCATTGAAGAGGAGTGGGACAACATTCCACAGGCCACAATCAACAGCCTGATCAACTCTATGCGAAGGAGTTGAGGCAAGTGGTGGTCACACCAGATACTGACTGGTCTTCTGATCCACGCCCCCTTTTTTTTTTTTAAAGGTGTCTGACGGACAGATGCATATGTGTTCCCGGTCATGTGAAATTCATAGAATAGGACCTAATTTATTTATTTCAATCGACTGATTTCCTTATATGAACTGTAACTCAGTAAAATATTTGAAGTTGTTGCATGTTGTTTATATTTTTGTTCAGTGTACATTTTCAGAGTACCCTCCCCAACACATTTAGCTGGTTGTTTCCCCCAGGGACCCAACAGTATTCCTGCAGATATTGTGTTCATTGTGCAGCAGAAGAGTCATCCCCAGTTTGCAAGGCAACACAATGACCTGGTCTTTACAGCCCAGATCTCTCTGGAGAAGGTGAGAATGTCCAAGTCTGACCCTGGAGGGAAAGTACAGAGAACATGTTTCACTCAATAGTCTGCTTTGTTTAACTCCAAGTCCCTACAAAGAGTCACCTGATGCTTTGTCCAGGTCAAAATGGGTTACTAAAGAATAATTTATTGCAGATCTACTGTGGAACTATTGTGTTCTGACTTGGATACTAAGTCTTAATAATTATGTTATCTCAGCAATAGTAGCAAGGGCATTCTGATGCCAGTTGTGGTTTAATATTACAATTTTGTAGGCAAAATGTCTCCCATGTTAAGTAGAATAACTATTTCTTCCCAGATACTTTAGCCATTAAATCTGCATTGAGGTCCTTCACCCCACAATTAGTATATTCCTCCTCCAACAGGCTTTGACTGGATTCGCTGTTGAAGTGAAGACACTAGATGACAGGATACTCAATATCCCCATCAATGACATTGTGCAGTGAGTAGTGCTTTTACTGTATGGGGGGGGCTTATTGACTTCGTTTGATTATAAGACGATTTCACTACATTAGTGGCAAATAGAATAGGCATCCACATTCAGGTCAATGATGGTATAATGTATGGACTGGCAGTCAGTGTACCCATGCCTAGGTCGAAGACAAACAATTCCACACAGAAGCGTTTGATAAACAAATCCAAGAGACCAGCGCCGTTGCTGGATTCGACCGGATTAGCATTGAAAATGTGACCAGCAATAAAGTGGCTGTAGATGATAAAAACTAAGTAAAGCAGGTATGCCATTTTGTTCGCTGAAATTCACTACGATTTAGTTTCACTTTGTGCTGCTACCATTCACACCGTCATTTCGAATGCGGAAACTGGTCCCTTGATTAGTCGCAAAAAGTTATGGGATGTTTTAACCTGTATATTTTGAACCTAGACCCATGTTAGGAAGTAAAATCAGGAATTGTACCCTTCGATCTGTGCTGTATCGCATTAGTGGAAACCAAGACTGCCGGTTTTGACTGGTGACTCATTTGTAGCTGGTTTGAAGTTAAGGGTTTACTAAAAATAGAATTGACGAACATCCCACTATAACCAGGCCTGCCCTGAGAAGTCTTGTTTCTACTAATGCAATGATTAGTTGACCCAACAGACGTTACAAAAAAAAAAAATTCCATAAGTTATTTGAATGAAGTCTACATTATCATGGCAATCCAGCATTAGTTGATAGAACATTACAATACCAGGCAGCCATTGTGTACCAGTCAAATTGCCAGTGTTCCAAGCCCGTTCCATTTGTGATTAGTGAATGCTACTACAGACTCGCAACTACCCTGCTTGTTTTAAGATTACTAAACCATCATGCTGTTTTATAAACTAATTACAGGATTTGACCAAGGTGCAAGTGTACATCCCTTGTATGTCAAAGTTTCAAATGACTTATGCTAAAATTCTCACTTCCCCACCCAGTCCAAAATACTGCAAAGTGGTGTCTGGAGAAGGCATGCCTCTGTCCCAGGATCCCTCCCAGAGAGGGGATCTCATCATCCAGTTCGACATTCTCTTCCCTCAAAAGCTCTCGGCTGAGAAGAAACACCTGATCAACCAAGCCCTAGCTTTCTGAATAAACAGCCATTAAATAAATCCTGATTGGAAATCTCCTTCCTTGGACCCCTATTTGAGAATGGTGTTCTTTACCAGTAGGTATAGGTGAGATTCTTGTGAAGTTATTTGCATAAGAGAAGCCACTTCAAAATATCATTTATTGTCAGAAGTTAGTACTTAAAAAGACAGAACAGCTTTTGAGTCTCAGAAACACACTTTGAGTGAAAGGTGAGTGAAAAGTGGTTTAAAAAAGGAAACTACATGGGCCACTTTTTGTTGTTGAATAAAAGCAACCACATCAGCACAGGGTCACCCTCTACTGCAGTCAATAGCCAGGTCTACAGAGGAGTGGTGTAGTTTTGGCGGGCAGCCATAATGGCACGTTTCAGCTGCTCATATGTAACAAACATCACCACGTTCCACGAGCCCAGTCGGAGGAAAGACGGCATGAACCTGTAGGGAGAGAATTGAGACAACTCAGATCCAGGAAAAAATTCAAAGAAGCCAGAGAAGGAAAAAAACAACCAGGTTGTTAGACATTCATGAATGTTACAGAGCAAGCAGCAACAGTGAATAAACCGCTAAAGCACTGATTGAGAAGGTGTTGCAACCCAATCCAGGAGACTACTCCCTAGCAACTAAAACACTTAAAACACATGGCTTACCCTTTGTAGAAGGCAAGGGGTCCCTCTTTGGTCACCATGGCAATAGCACAGTTGAGGGCGCCGCTGTACTGGCCAAGAGCAGAGTTCATATATCTCGTCTTCACCACATCCACAGGAGAGGCAATCACAGTGGTGCAGAATCCTGCACCGAATGCAGATGTGAAGTGGCAGGGGAGGTCATCTGTTGGGTGAATAGAATGGGTTAAGGAGAGGCATCACAATACCAGAGGGAAGCATGACAGTTAAAAGTCAGTCATTCTGCACAATATGTGGCAAGGCAATGGCTCACCAGTCAGGGATGTGTTTCTAATAAGTAGGTCTTTGATTAGGTCATATGTAACCAGTTCAGTGCAGTTCACGATAGCATTGCGGGCAATGTTTGGGCCAGTACCTGCAAGGTGGGGATGGAAATGTTAGCAATACTGCTGGCAAACATTTGACAAAGGCACAAATGATCCTTGTGATCAAGCAAACAACCACCTCTCCACAGGCCACGGATGCCCTCTTCCTTGGCGATGGTCTTGTAGGCCTCCATGGTGCCATGGTAACGCCGGTTTAGCCCAGAGGAACTAGTCTGTGCCTGAAAGCGCACCTTTACCACATCTGTGGGTTGGGCTAATGCGACTGCCATGGCTCCAGTGGTACAGCCCGCCAGCAGACGACTGCCAATTCCTACATCTGAAGAGAGAAATGGGCAGTCAGAACAGTTGGAGTAACATTCAATAGAGAATAAGTATCGATTTAAAAAGGTTGGTATACAGTATGTGACATGTACTCACGGTCAGAGCCTTTGGTGTAGAATGACTTGACAGAGTCGTAGAGGCCGATGCGGACAGAGGCAAAGCTCATCTGCCTCTGGAGCCCTGCCACCAGCCCGCTGTAGAGGCTCCTGGCACCCTCTGTACGCACCATGGTGGTGATGGTACCAAACACGCCCCGATACCGCACTGCTGTGCCATGACTAGCTGCCGCACCTTTCCCCTCTCCCTGGATCTGTGCGGAACGAAAGGGGCATGGAGAGACTTAACACAGACACTGGGGAGGGAGCACTGGCGGATGTGGGAGGAGAATCCAGCCACAAGTGTCCACAACGCTAGGTCCAGGGCCTGCCAATTCCTAGGACTTAACCATCACCTCCTGGGCCACTTAGTTGGGGGAAGGAAGTCAGGAGGGACAAAATTGAAAGAAATAGAAGGTGCAAATCAGTTTTAATGTTGGCAAAAAAAAATAAGGTGAATACAATTAACCAAAAATGAAAGGGATCATCTTGGGTCAGTAATGGATTTGGGTACAATTTTGTGGACCAACCAAGTTCCCAAATGTGGACCCATTACAGTAATAATGAGTTAGAGAATGACTGATGCAGCAGTAATCTCTCAAGCATCCCTTAAAGTATGTTGGCTCACCACATTTGACCTGTCAAATGAGTTCATTCACGTGATTTCATAAGAGAAACGATGACCAGTCGTAACCATCCTGGGTCCCCAACAGCTAAAGGGGGCAATGCTTGGATTCTCCATTTAATGATGCTACAATAGAGGACCCCACCAGTTCATTTCAACAAAGAACACATGCTCCTTAGACTTACCTGTAGCCGGACTTTGGCTGTGTCCAATGGAAAGGTGAATAGGTCAGCAATGCAGGCTGCTGTTCCAGCACCAATAAACTTCACAGCAGCGGTTGGGGGCACATCCGCAGGTCTGAATCCAACCATTTTATCAAGATGAATGGAATGTTAAGATTTAAGAAGACTGATGAGGTGAAGACGAGACAGGTAACTCTACCCAATTCTGAAAAGGGAGCAACAACACAATTTTACAATGGCAATATTCATAATTGTCACTGACATGTTGCCAAATCAGAGTTGTATGTTGACTCAAGTGACTAGACTATGGGAGCCTACAGTTGACCTAAGAACATACTGGCCTTAAGGGGCCAAAGCACGTGAACGAGGGGCAGCAAACTTGTTTCAACAGACCTCACTTTGTGGTTTACTCAATTTGCGGAACAGACCTCAATTTGTGGTCTACTCAATTTGGGGAACTGCCATGTCAGTAGTGCTTGACAGGAAATAACTAGTCAAAGGGAGAGTTGTACCCTGTTTATGCGATACTGAAGCAGACAATGAGCAACCCATTTCACCAACACTGCGTGCAGGGATAAAATGTAGCGACCGGAAAACTAAACCATGAATGCCACAATTTCAAAATAACAGGCAAGCCTATTAAAATGTTTGAATTATAATACAATTAAAGTTGAAGACCTTTCAACTTACTGTTTATCTTAAGAAAAAGTGGCCATTACATCTGGAGATCGGGCTAAAGAAAGTTACATTACAACCGGTTCTTTTTAAACAATGTTGCACTTGAAGTTAGCATTATCCAGTTCCTGTATAGTATGAATACTTTACCGTCACTTAAGGGACCCAGGACTGTGAAGGCAGAGATCAGGATTCTCTAAAGGCGTCTTTCTGGTCGAAATTACTTTCAACTATGATTTGATTGCCTTTTTCTTCCATAGAAAAACGTTCAAAAACGCTGTATCCAAAAAACATACTACAAATTCTGAAAAACAAGACGGCAGCAGGTTAGTCAACATCTGATGCTAACACCAACCAGTATACAAGAAAATAACACTATCAAAGCATAACCAGTGACATCAATTTAACTTCACATTCTCCATCAGTAAACTTTTGACAGGCCTATGAAAATAAGTTTACCTTAAATAAAAGAGTCAAACTTGGATCAGGAAAAACGGTGAAATCCTTTTGTGTTGATGCCTCGTGATAACACGTGAATTCCTAGTCGATACAGCGGTAAAAGAACAACAGCAGTTTCTTTTATAACACCTTAAAACCTGTTACGTCATGAGAAGGCAGCTGTGTTTGTTCTCAGCACATGCTGGATGGCGGATACGAGCCAAACTGGCCCTGCCCTGTTCTCGCGTACACCTTATAGCTGCTTGTGATTGGCCCATTCAATTGCCACACCTCTACCACTCCACACAACTTCCAACCAAACATGTAATGTGTTTTATTATATAAACTGGGTGGTTTATTATAAATTGGGTGGTTCGAGCCCTGAATGCTGATTGGCTGAAAGCCGTGGTATATCAGACCATATACCATGGGTATGACAAAACATTTATTTTTTCTGCTCTAATTATGTTGGTAACCAGTTTATAATAGCAATAAGGCACCTCTGGGGTTTGTGATATATGGCCAGTATACCACGGCTAAGGGCTGTGTCATAGCACTCTGCGTTGCGTTTGTGCATAAGAACAGCCCTTAGCCGTGGAATATTTGCCATATACACCCCCTCTGTATCATGCTCTGACATGAACTGTCAACTGTTGGACCTTATATAGACAGGTGTGTGCCTTTACAAATTATGTCCAATCAATTTAATTTACCACAGGTGGACTCTCCAATCATGTTGTAGAATCAATGGAAACAGGATACGGCTGAGTTCAGTTTCGAGTCTCGTAGGTCTGAATACTTATGTAAATGTAATAATTCAGTTTTTTACATTTACTTTTGCTAAAAATTCGGAAAACCTATTTCTGCTTTGTCATTACGGGGTATTATGTGTAGATAGATGAGGAAATAAAAACAATTTAAGAATAAGGCTGTAACGTAACAAAATGTGCAAATAGTCAAGCATTTTCAAGTCTTGCCATAGATTCTTAAGCAGATTTAAGTCAAAACTGTAACATGGCCATTTAGGAACCTCCCCTGTCTTCTTGGTAAGCAACTCCAGTGTAGATTTGGCCTCGTGTTTTAGGTTATTGTCCTGCTGAAAGGTGCATTCATCTCTCAGTGTTTGGCGGAAAGCAGACTGAACCAGGTTTTCCTCTAGAATTTTGCCTGTGCTTGGCTCCATTCAGTAGATTTCTTTATCCTGAAAACTCCCCAGTCCTTAAGAATTACAAGCATACCCATAACATGATGCAGCAACCACTATGCTTGAAAATATGAAGAGTGGTACTCAGTGATGTGTTGTATTGGATTTGCCCCAAACATAACCCTTTGTATTGAGGACCAAGAGTGAATTGCTGTGCCACATTTTTTGCCGTATTACTTTAGTGCAATCATGGTGAAATCCCTGAGCGGTTTCCTTCCTCTCTGGCAACTGAGTTCGGAAGGACGCTTGTGCCTTTGTAGTGACTTGGTGTATTGATACACCATCCAAAGTGTAATTAATAACTTCACCATGCCCAAAGGGATATTCAATGCAAATAGTCTGGGTAGTCATTTGACTAGATGTTCAGGAGTGTTATGACTTGTGGTTGTAAAATCATGTGCACGTGATGCAGGCTACATTACAGTACAGTATCGTTAGCATGCTACAGTAGTTTATTTTCGGTTCCAGTGTATGGCACAGGTTTATTCAACATGTATCTAGCAGTATCAGTCATGTATTAGCTAATACATGTATTATGTTAGCTAGTATAATGGTGTGAAAATCGTGATATTAGCCTTACATTTCAATCTACATATGCATATGGGTCTGCTATGTTAGGTAGGCTATTCAATTCTCTTGACCTTTCGCAAGCATGCGTACTTTACAATAAGGAAAATATGCATTGTGTTAATCTTACTATTTGCCCATTAGATCTGACATGCATTGAATGCTAGACAACTTTACATGCATGCTTTCCATAAATGCAGTGTGTACTTTGCAAAGATGAAAACCCTTCCACGATGATTCTCCCTTCCTGTATCTGTCATATAGGCGTATGCATTCTTTGTCCTATAGCTACAGCTGCATAACTAAATATAGTAGCTGTCACTTACCTTTCATGCCACGGCTTGGGTGTAGATTTGCTCTCATGGTGCTGAGAATGCTTAATACCGTAGCTGTCACTTGTGTATTCTCTACATGTATATGTATGAACCCCTGGACGTACAGGTACCTCCAGCACTCCCTCCTGCCTCATGTTCGGCCTGTCCCTGGTAATCTACCCCAGGCTTTTGTCCTTGCCCCGGCGGGGCGAAGACCAGCAGAAGAGGGGGATGTCCTTCCTGCCTCCAAAGCATGTCTCGGAAAGTGCTGAGATTCTTATTTTTTTAAATAATAAATGACAAGCTTATGAATGGTAATTTTAATATTTGCTAATGTTGGTAGTTTAACTCTGTCTTTCCCTTAAATGCAGCTGGTGATTCCAGAGACCTGGCGGGCAACTCTCAACAAGAAGCACCAGCAGTGGATTGACCGGACGCTGTTTACCCAAGTTGAACTCAGAGTTGACCAAAGTTATCTTGCTAACTCCTCAAACCTGATGGCTCCAAAAAACAGATTTTCACCAACTCAAATTGAATTGACATTGTTAGGTTTCATGATGCTTATATCTAAAGTCACCATGTCTTAGAGAGTTTACACGGTTATCAAAACGTCACGATGCTTAAAAGATGCTTAAAATTATTAAAATACACAAAAGTGATTGTTGTTGTGTTGAATTGTGCTTGGGAAATATTTCAATCAATACAGAAATGTGTAGGCGGCTTAACTTACCCTGTCCCGTGGCCAAGAGATCACTTTTTTTGGACAAGCTATGTTTTCAAAACAGTAACTTTTACATGAATTCTGATTATTTCCAGGGATACACATCATGTGTGGATATCTTTGTTAGAAAGAATACTGTATTTTCCTTGACCGAGTGATGCTGAATGTAAGAAATGACTCAACTTACCCCACTCTCCCTACCCTGTCCCTATGCTCAATTTACTCCATATCTGGGGTAAATTGTGCCAAGAGACCACTTTTTTTGGACATGCTCTGTTTTCAAAACTGTTGTTGTTTATATGAATTCTGATTATTTCCAGTGATACACAACATCCTGAAATATATGTAAATATATTTCTTAGAAAAAATACTATATCTCCCTTGATGTACTGATGCTGAATATAACATTTTTCTCAACATACCCTACATACCGTATGCATGTGGTACATTGAGAAAAAAGTGATGTGACGGCCCCTCCCTGCTCTGTCTACTGGGCTTTGCTGCGCTTACTTCCTGCAGGAGATTGGTGGGCGGAGTAGGGTCGTCAGTGCTGATGGGGCACACCTGTGAAAGCTCAGCTGTGGCATAAAGCAACTGCTTCCCCATTCAGCAAGAGATTCCTCTCTCCATGCATACTGTTTGTTGTTTTGTTGTGGCTTTGGCAGTTGATGTGTAATTTACTGACCTTCATGCCTCATCTGATTATTGTTTTGAGTGTTCACTTTATTTATGGAATAAATTCATTTTGTTATTCCTTTACTGAGTGTGTGATTTCCCCTTGTTTGTTAAAATCTTGAGCCAGGTTGTAACAGTGAATGCTGTGATAATGTGAAATGGTTTCCTCTGAGGCACATTAGGAATTTGTTTGTTCCATGTGAAATGTCCATGAAAAACTTTGATTCTATAAGCTTAATAGAGCTTTTCTTGTGTGTAACTACTAGTCTAAACATCAGACACCGCTGAGTGATATCAAAACTGCGTAACACACTATGACAAGATGTAAAGAACAGAATGTCCTATTCAAACAACTTCCTCCTTTAAAGAGTGGCCCTTTAAACACTGCAGATAATCACACCTGACAGATGAAAGACTTCTTGTGTGAAGCGAGCAAGAGAGTGTGCATGTGTTTGTCTGTGGTCAACAATACTCTCTAACCACCTCTGTCAAGTAAACAGTACCAGGAAGTATCCAAACCACAGCTTTACTTTGCACACTCTATCACGCGTATGAGCCAAAACTTCTGCCATGTTATATGGAAGCGGGTGTTAAATGTACTGTATGTGCAGTGTAGTGGGGAACCGTGAATGCTCATTTGTCATTACTCTGTCAGTTGGTTCCTGAGAGAGCTCTCCAGCTTGGGTAGTGAAGTAGTTTTTGTTGTGGGCTGATTTTTGTCCGCATGGATGGTTGGGTGGCCTGAACATAATTATAGTAATTTGCACACTGCAAATTGACCACAAGTAAACCCAAAAATAGATTGTATTTGAAAATAACAATTTCATACCTTGATTACATTAAGACACAATCACATTCTCTTTTTATTTGTGTGAATACTTGGGAACATATTACCTAAATTAAAATACACATTTTAGCATAATTCATGGTGATTTTTACAGTCTTTTATGACCAAAAACGAAAATTCTTTTTTTTTTACTAAAAACTTTTGGGGCCCCCACAAAAAACGCCTGTTGTCGACCCCTGCTCTACAGGGTTATATTGGTCTGTAGTTGTGCTCTGATGTTATCTCCTTTATTGCCCTCTAGTGGAGCTTTGTTGCAGTGAAGGATATTCTCTAGTAGTAGGATTCACTCAGGTCATGTAACAGAGGGATGACCATATAAGTTGTATTGTCTCAGTATGGGGATGACTCTATTTGCATCAATGACAGTTTGCATACTTTTAGGAATCAGGATAGAGTGTAGAAGGTTAACACAATGACATAGCAGCAACCAGGGTTATTGCCTGCGTTCTTCATGATTACATACTGTAATATGTGTGCTCGTGGCATTCTGCACCTCAAAGGGGAATCTCAGCAAATTCAAACTCCAGCCTGGTCAGGGGGGAAGGGAATGATGGGGGGATTGAAGCAATGATGATGATGTCATGGTGAAACAACCCCTGCTGCCACGGACACACAAGAACATACACAAATCCTTACGCATGTCAGTATTGAGGCTATTTCTTAATTGATTTGACTGAGGAGTCAGAAGCTGTGTATAAAAAGTTGGAAACTGTTCATCTCTGTCCTGCTTCACACTGGCTTCCACTGGAAGCCTCTCCCTTTCGGTTATTTGAAAATGTACAGAATGGCATTTTCCCCTTTATTCAGTTACTCTATGGTAGTGCTCCTCTGTAATATACTTCACCTTGCTCACTTGCACAGCTCCTTGCACACTTTGCAATGAACTGATGCTTTGTACCCATAGAGGTATTATATAAACTTTTTGTATTGGTAGGTATTACTGCACTGTTGGAGCTAGTAACACAAGTATTTCGATGCACCTGCGATAACATCTAAAAATCAGTGTACTCAACCAATAAATAAATGTTGATTTAATCCAAGGGAATGGGACGATGATGATGATTAGGGTCCAGTTATGCTTGTTATGACTATGATTAACCATTGCCATTGGCAATATAATGATGATTATAATTTTTCTGTAATACATTTTTCTGTAATCAATACCTTCTTCGCCCGTTTTGAGGAAAACACAGTACCACCGACGCGGGCCCCTCCCGAGGACAGTGGGCTTTCGTTCATCATGGCTGACGTAAGACATTTAAGCTTGTTATTCCACGCAAGGCTGCCGATGCAATCGCCATTGCACTGCACACTACCCTATCCCATCTGGACAAGAGGAATACCTATGTAAGAATGTTGTTCATTCACTACAGCTCAGCCTTCAACACCATAGTACCCTCCAAGCTCATCATTAAGCTCGGCCCCTGGGACTGAACCCCACCCTGTGCAACTGTGTCCTGGACTTCCTGACGGACCGCCCCCGGGTGGTGAATGTAGGAAACAACACCTCCACTACGCTGATCCTCAACACAGGGGACCCACAAGGGTGTATGCTCAGCCCCCTCCTGTACTCCCTGCGTGGCCATGCATGCCTTCAGCTCAATCATCAAGTTTGCAGACGACACAACAGTAGTAGGCCGGATTTCCAACAATGACGAGGCAGCCTACAGTGAGGAGGTGAGGGCCCTGGCAGAGTGGTGCCAGGAAAATAAGCTCTCCCTCAACGTCAACAAAGATTAAGGAAATTATCGTGGACTTCAGGAGACAGCAGAGGGAGCATGCCTCCATCCACATCGACAGGGCCGCAGTGGAGAAGGTGAAAAGCTTCAAGTTCCTTGGCATACATATCACTGACAATCTAAAATTGTCCACCCACACAGACAGTGCAGCGAGGAAGGCAAAACAGCGTCTTTTCAACCTCAGGAGGCTAAAGAAATTCAGCTTTGCCCCTAAGACCCTTTCAAACTTTTACAGATGCACCATTGAGAGCATCCTATTGGGTTGTATCGCAGCCTGGTATGGCAACTGCACCGCTTGCAACCGCAGGGCTCTCCAGAGGGTGGTGCAGTGTGCCCAAGAGACCGAAAAACAGCTTCTATCTCAAGGCCATCAGACTGCCATCACTAGCCGGCCTCCACCCAATACCCTGCCCTGAACTTAGTCACTGTCACTAGCCGGCTACCACCCGGTTACTCAACCCTGCACCTTAGAGGCTACTGCTCTGTGTACATAGACATGGAATCACTGGTTACTTTAATAATGTTTACATGCTGTTTTACTAATTTCATATGTTTATACTGTATTCTAGTCAATGTCATCCTATTCAACTATTGCCATATACTATTCTATCCTACAGATATATATATATATATATATATATTCACAACAATACACACAAATCTAAAAGTAAAAGAATGGAATTAACAAAAAATATATATATTAGGACGAGCAATGTCGGAGTCCGGAATATAAATATATATCTGTAGAATATATACAGTGGGGAGAACAAGTATTTGATACACTGCTGATTTTGCAGGTTTTCCTACTTACAAAGCATGTAGAGGTCTGTAATTTTTTTATCATAGGTACACTTCAACTGTGAGAGACGGAATCTAAAACAAAAATCCAGAAAATCACATTGTATGATTTTTAAGTAATTAATTTGCATTTTATTGCATGACATTAGTATTTGATACATCAGAAAAGCAGAACTTAATATTTGGTACAGAAACCTTTGTTTGCAATTACAGAGATCATACATTTCCTGTAGTTCTTATATATATATATATATATATATATATATATATATATATATATATATATTCTACAGATATAAATTTATATTCCGGACTTCGACATTGCTCGTCCTAATATTTATATTTTTCTTAATTTAATTATTATTTTACTTTTAGATTTGTGTGTATTGTTGTGAATAGTTAGATATTACTGCACTGTTGGAGCTAGGAACACAAGCATTTCGCTACACCCACAATAACATCTTCTAAATATGTATGCACCAATACAATTATATTTTATTTGATTACGTCATTTTCTTTCTTTTTTTACCAAGATTAAGGTTCTACACTTACACCATGTTTTCTGGGAAATATAGTTTTTCTATGAATGTATCTTGATGGTTTAGTTGAGAATAGTGAGCAGTATGCAAACATATCCCAGAGTGCAATGTGGCAATTGGCAAACGGGTAATGTTGTGGGACGATAAACACATTTTGTGGTTGTCAATTTATAGCTGCTAATAGCTGACTGGTACTGGAAGAAAATCGTATGGTTCGAAGGAGGGGGAAGATTTGGTGTTTGACTGACCGGCATTGGCCCTGCGTTCGACAGCATGGAGAAACAGTTAGCTTCCAGACCTCCCGTGTCAGGAGGCTTGCAGTCGCGGTCTAAAATGAGAATGGGGTGAGTTCACAGCTAGTTTTGAGATGGTTGGCGAGGCTATAATCAGATAGTTGTCTGGCTCTTGTTGCTAAGCCCTACAACTTGTGAATGCATATCTAACGTGAGCCAACAACAGTATTTTCCTCTGTTTAATTTTTGTGGAAAAGCTAGTTAGCTAAGTTCAAAACGTTGCTAGCTAGCTAGCTAGCTAGCTAGCAAGCTAACAAGATAACGGTGAAATATATCTGACAGCTGACATTAGGTACTGAAACTAATACAGCTTTTCAATCCTATTATCTTGTGAACAATGCTTATATTCACGTGTTGTTTAATTGTGCCATTCAAGTGCTGGTTTTGACCTCATTTGGTTTTGACAGGTCAGTACATTAGGAGCATCATCAGTTAAATCCCAGTCAACAAGCTACCGTGTTATGAAATAAATTAGCTTGATAGCTTCGAATCTTTTATGCATTATGCTGCCTCCATATTCTTCAATATTAGTGTTTCATATGGGTCGTTGATGGTTCAATTTATGAACCGGTATAGCTAAAATGAATCCACCCTCTTTGTTGTGTGGTTATCCCTCTCCCCTTCCTTTCTGTCATCAGAGCTGCTGTCATAGTCGCTCCTGTGTCACGACCAATGATTTATTATGTTAATCACTGGTCATGACTCAATTTCTTACTTTATAGTTAAGAAGTCTCTCACAGGTCATCACTATTTGATCGATAAGGTCTTTCTGCTTCATCTTATTTGAATGGTTTCATAATTATTGGTATACAACATCCACTGATTAATTAACCATACATTTGATGGCATGCCCCTGAGTGTATATGAGATAACCCTTAGCTCAAGCTGTATATGTCATGTTAATGTAGGACTACACTGAGGTAAATCCATTTGAATAACTTTCCATACACGTTTGCCCATGAATGAAGTGGTTGGAAAGTTACTTTTTCTTTAGATTAATGTTCTCAAAGTTGACCCATTTTGCATACCCCACCATCCATGTCTTCATCACTGGGAAATATAAACGGTGGAGTTTGATATAATTTAAAAGCTTGCCTACAAGGCTTAAAAAATATTTCATAATTTGTTTTTTAATATATAAACATTACATTTTTAAACCTGTAGTGTAAATTATCAAAAAATGCTTCAACTATTTGTCTTCCTTTTTCATATTTGCATATTTTGTAGCTTAAACCCTACTTTACATCATCTGAGGTTTTTGTGATGTCCCTGACATCTTTTGAGACATATGCTTTTGAATACAGGGTGGGTGTCATTTCAATCATAGAAATATAATTAATATAATGGACCTATTCTTCCATACCACAGCAATTTAGCTGGTACACCATTGAAATATTTGAGTTACCATTTTTACTTCTAATTACTACCACAAAGATGACCACTGTCGAATGTCAACTTAAATGGTCATGTCTATCTATTATCTATATTTCTATGATTTCAATAGGTTTCCTATGAAGAATTGACAGTATAATTTCAATTTCAAATCAAGTACTCTGATTTGTGGACTTCTAACCGTCTTTGTGGTCCCATTTGAAAGTTTACATTTAAATTGTATTCCCATTTTTTAGTACATTTATCAGCCAAAACATGACACCCACCCTGTATTCAAGAGCATCTTGTCTCAAACAATGGCGGGCACAACATAAAAATCTCAGATTACGTAAAATAGGGTTTAAGCTACAACATATGTGAATATGAAAAAATGTTGACTACACGCATTTTTAGATAATTGACATTTAAGGTAAAAAAATGACAAGTTTTATTAAACTGTTTTTTCAAGAAATTATTAAATATTTAAATTATATCAATCTCAACCATTTATCCTTTCCAGTGGTGAAGACATGGATGTTTCATGGTATGGTGGGGTATGCAAAATAGGTCAACTTTGAGCACTTTTATCTCTTGAATGTTTTGGCATTCAGGTCCAAAATGTCACTTTCTGAGCACTTCTACACTGGGCAAATATCTATGGAAGGTTTTGTTCAAATCAAAAGGGGTGCTGTCAAAAAGTGATTGAATTCAAATGGATTTACCCACTGTTTCAAATCCTCTTTCTGTTTGATACTCAACCTGGCTAACACACAGACCTGGACGGAAGAGAGACTTCTCCCCTCTGTCCTGGAGTGAATACTTTGAAGCGATGGAAGATGTAGAAGTGGAAAACGATAACGCCAAAGATATATCCTTTACTGTGGCTCCCATAAGTGTGCTAATGTTCATCTACACATGGAATTGAACCATGAATGATGCATCATATTTTTGAAACACTTACTGAAGAGAATTCATTTTATACAGTGTAATATTGAACTCCTGATCCAGTGCATCATAAGCATATCTCCATTGTGAATGTGTCTATACTCTATATTCCTTGACTACTCTGCACACGTTCAGAATCTACTGCAGTGGCCAGCATGGTCCTGTGCTGCTCCTGCTCCATGGAGGAGGACACTCTGCTCTCTCCTGGGCTGTGTTCACTGTGAGTAATACTATCAAATACCAGATAGAGCCCCCATACTGTTTTATGTACACACACTACCATCACAACATGTCCTGCATTTACAGAGCCTTCAGAAAGTATTCATACCCCTTGACTTATTCCACATTTTGTTGAGTTTAGGGCTGTGGCGGTCATTACATTTTGTCAGCTGGTTATTGTCATGCAAAAGACTGCCAGTCTGACCGTTAATTAACATAAAGATGTTTAGCATCTCTAGGCATACAAGCCACTGATATGCGCCTTCAAAAAAACAAGTCTAATAAATACATTTTAATATAGTCTAATAAATCTATTTAAACTAGATTTAGAATGGCCCATTATCAAATGGGCAGTGGGATAAAGACATGTCATCATTATGCACTCCAATAGCGAATGGAGGGCGCTTTTCCGGCTGGTTCGTTTTTCAATCCTATGCTGGGTAGGCTACTCTGAATATTTCACTCCATGCATCAATCACTGTTTGAGGAGCATGCAGCCTCTTGCTTCGCAACAGGTGATATTCCGCCCAAACTCTGTATGCCATGGGATCTCCAACCCTGTTCCTGCAGCTACCCAGTGCTTAATTTGGGAAACCAAGGGAAATCTGTTCGGGAACATTGATAGTAACATGTTTTCACAACAAACATATTTCATTAAACTGTTGACAGCCCCTCTGCGTGCTCGAGAACAGAATTAAGGAGAGAGGAGGAGATGGAAATACATGGTGGTGAGATTCTGTAGCTAAAGGTAATGTCAACCTATTAATTATGAAAATATAAAAGTGCCCTATTACTAGGCTATTCAAAATCAAATACAAATTCACTATAATTATAGGCTAACTCTGTAAGCCGCCCTGCACAATCAATGAACCAACAGCATCACCTAGGCCTGAACGTTCTCTCCCAAACTCATGGACAGAAAGTTTGGAGCGTAGCATAAGGAAACCAGTCCATCCAGTATGCATAATAATACAGTCCACTCTCAAAGGTGGTTACTAGAATACAACTTTTTTGGAATAAGTCTAGACCAATTATGTACCAAAGACATTTGAAATCTTTATTTATTTTAATTTTCCTGCTGTGCATAGTATGTGGTATATTTTTTGGTGCTTGGGCTCATATATAGGCCTATGCATGTGTGTTTTGAATAATCCTCACCTTAGAAAGTGCTATACATTTTGTTGTTATTCTTAGAAACAACATCCACAACGTCCATATTTTCCACTTATTTTTCTTCAAATCAATCAGTTAGGTGAGGTTTTTTTAAAGCGTGATACTGTTTTGATTGTGATTTTCGAACCCATTTGCATTGATGTTAGAGGGACAACAGAGCCCTGAATACTAGGCCATTAGCGAGAAGGTAGTACCAATGCATGTCCAGAGTGCATAAAAGGAGATTACCGTGACTCAATGGTCACTTGGAATTTTACTGCAGTCATGACTGGCGGTAATATGGTCACCGCAACAGCCCTAGTTGTTACAGCCTGAATTCAAAATGGATTAAATTGATTTCTTATCTCACACATCTACGCACAATACCCCATAATGACAAAGTGAAAACATGTTTTTAGACATTTTTGCAAATTTATTGAAAACTAAATACGTTATTCACACTCCTGAGTCAATACTTTTGTAGAAGCAGCAATTACAGCTGTGAGTCTTTCTATGTAAGTATCGAAGAGCTTTCCACACCTGGATTGTGCAACATTTGGCAATTATTATTTTCAAAATTCTTCAAGCTCTGTCAAATTGGCTGTTGATCATTGCTAGACAACCATTTTCAGGTCTTTCCATAGATTTTCAAGTAGATTTAAGTCAAAACTGTAACTTGGCCACTCAGGAACAGTCATTGTCTTCTTGGTAAGCAACTCCAGTGTAGACTTGGCATTGTGTTTTAGGTTATTGTCCTGCTGAAAGGTGAATTCATCTCCCAGTGTCTAATGGAAAGCAGACTGAACCAGGGGCCTCATTTATCAATATTGCGTAGACACTATTCGAAAATACTACTTACGAATGGAATTTATAATGTTCGTATGCATAGAAAAAGTGTGTTTTATCAAACAGTCCTACGAGCGTCATGCGCACATTTTGCATTTTGAAATGGCCCTAATTACCCATATATGGTCAAAATCATCCCTTTTAAGCCTATGGGGAATATACAAGGCCGTATCATGAAATACAATGGTGCAACCAAAAAAAGCTATGAAAAAAACACTTTTCCAAGACTGAAATAGAGGTGCTAGTGTCAGATTGATTACAACCAAAAGGTTTTATTTGACTTGCTCAGTTGTGGTTTTACCAGTAAAAATTAAAACATGGCTACAAAGAGAGGACAATTCAAGTTGCTTTAGCAATGGCAAATATAATTCAAATGAGTAGGCAACATTCACCAATAAGCCATCCATCCTCAACAGCTCCCTCCTGTAGGCGTATAGGCCCACATTGCTGTTCTGCGGACGAACGAGTCATGAGTTTCACCTGGCAACCTTGTCACCACATTCAGTAGCGCTTTTTCACGCATTACATAATCACCTGCACATTAAGAGTGGAAGCCTTTTCTGTTAACATAGCCTAGTTGAACTCGTTTTGGAATGGTGCTTTTATGGCGACGTGGGGGCTGTTTTTTTTCTTTGGGAACCCATTGATGGCAAAGAAACCCCTCTTAACCTGTTGTGCGATGGTGTATGGTAATTGTATGTTTCAGCTTGTTTTTCTGATGATTGAATCCAAAACATTGTCTCATTGAAGGATGTGAAATGCCGGACGGCAAGCTCCCGCTGAAAAGTTCCCATACCCGAGGGTAGATAGCACTTTGATGTGCACCCGAATGGTATGTGTTTGCCTTTCAAAAGTAGGTCTTAAATCCTCGCAAAGATCCCATAACATTGGTTTTGGGAAATGATATCTGTTGAGCCAATATGTACTTTCTGCAAAAATTCCCACCTGTCTCAAACTCACTCTAAGCAAAATGCAGCTTGTTCCAAATCTTCCAACAGTGCAAGATCAGCCATCTCTCAATAGATTTCCCATTATCTCAGTCTTTTATAGTATTTGGTTTCACAATGGTTTCACTTTCACACTTGCCTCAAACTTAACAAGTTACTGCACTTTTATATTTGTTATTATTGTGACAAATGCACTGTGGTCGTCAAATGATGTATAGCCTGTCAATATATGTTGCATGAATTCACAATGAAAATAAAAATGTATTTCGTCATTACTTTCACAAATTTTCAGGATATATTTTCTCCATTCTACTCTTTGCAAGCAGTTCCCTTATTCAACCACTTGGCGCTGTGTGTATGCATGGTCATGGCTGTGCGATTTACGTACACAAGCATACGTTTATTGATATATCTCACACTTTGATCCCACGCATTGTTTACACATACATTTGTGCCTACGCATGATTGATGAGGCCCCAGGTTTTCCTCTAGGATTTTGCCTGTGCTTACCTCCATTCCGTTTATTTCTTTGTCCTGGAAAACTCCCCAGTCCTTAACGATTACAAACATACCCATAACATGATGCAGCCACCACTATGCTTTAAATTATAGAGTAGTACTCAGTAATGTATTGGATTTGTACCAAACATAACACTTTGAATTCAGGACAAAAAGTTAATTGCAGTATTACTTTAGTGCGTTGTTGCAAACAGGATGCATGTTTTGGAATATTTTTTATTCTGAACAGGCTTCCTTCTTTTCACTCTGTCATTTAGGTTAGTATTGTGGAGTAACTACAATGTTGTTGATCCATCCTCAGGATAAAACTATCACAGCCATTAAACTCGGTTTTAATTTCACCTTTGGCCTCATCCTCTCCGGCAACTGAGTTAGGAAGGACGCCTGTATCTTTGTAGTGACGGGGTGCCCTTTGCAAGGCATTGGAAAACCTCCCTGGTCTTTGTGGTTGAATCTATGTTTGAAATTCACTGCTCGACTGAAGGACCTTACAATTATCTGTATGTGTGAGGTACAGAGTTGAGGTAGTCTTTCAAAAATCATGTTAAACTCTATTATTGCACACAGAGTGAATTCATGCAACTTGTGTGACTTGTTACAATTCACTGTGCAGAAATCGCTCCACATTTTCCTTATTGCAAAAATTGTAGTTTGCTTAATTTCAGTTTGTGACAAGACAAGCAAATATAGTGTAGAGCAGGGTTCCCCAACTGGCGGCCCACGGGATGAATTTGGTCCGCGGTTGGTTTTATTTGGCCCCCCAAGTTTCCTGAGCAAAAATAATAATATATATTAAAAAAAATACATTTTCATTGTTGGATATAAAAGACTGTAAAAACACCAGGAAATCAGCTCCAAGGGAATTTCATTTAAGAAATCTATTCTCAAGTATTCTCACACATCGTATACAAATGTAAGCAAGGTTTGAAATTATTATGTTTCAGTCAAACATTATATATGTTTGGACTTTTTGCGGTTAATTTGCAGTCTACAAATGATTACTAATTATCTTCCGGCCCCCCGACCATCCGTTCAGGAAAAAATCGTCCCGCGGCTGAATCTAGTTTATGATCCCTAGTGTAGAGAATCATTGTACCATCTAAACCACTGTGAAATATGTTTTACATGACCAGAAATATTGTATTTTCAGCTGTTTGAAGCTGGTGTACAAAATGGAAAGTAAAAGACGCAAAAACAAAACTTAAGAACTGGAAGCATAGAAATAGCGCACATAGAACATATCTACTACCGCTTCTTAGACTTGCTTTCAATGAGAATAGCAGATCTATAACACACATTTCTATGATTTTAGGTCAGTCTCCCAAAAGGTTACATTATTGCAGCTTTAAGCAAATGTTTACTTCTGAACTCATTTAGGCTTGCCATAACAAAGGGGTTGATTCCTTATTGACTCTTAAGACATTCAAGCCTTTCATGCTTAATTAATTTGTAAACATTTCAAAAAACATAATTCCACTTTGACATTATGGGGTATTGTGTGTAGGCCAGTGACAAATAAAAATGAAATCCATTTCCAATTCAGGCTTTAACACAACAACATTTGGAAAAAGTCAAGGAGTGTGAATACTTTCTGAATGGGCACTGTAAGGTTGTATTGCGTGACTGTTGAAGATTATTATTATTTTTTTTATAATAATAATAATTTCCCCTTTATTTGACAAGGTAGGCCAGTTGAGAACAAGTTCTCATTTACAACTGAGACCTGGCCAAGATAAAGCAAAGCAGCGTGACACAAACAACACAGAGTTACACATGAGATAAACAAACGTACAGTCAATAACACAATAGAAAAATCTATATACAGTGTGTGCAAATGTAGTAAGATTAGGCAGGTAAGGCAATAAATAGGCCATACTGGTGAAAGAATTACAATTATACACTGGAGTGATAGATGTGCAGCAGATGAATGTGTAAGTAGAGATCATGGGGTGCAAAGAAGCAAAAAAACAAAACAATATGGGGATGAGGTAGTTGGGTGGGCTATTTACAGATGGGCTGTGTACAGGTGCAATGATCAGTAAGCTGCTCTGACAGCTGATGCTTAAAGTTAGTGAGGGAGATATAAGACTCCTGCTTCAATGATTCTTGCAATTCGTTCCAGTCATTGGCAGCAGAGAACTGGAAGGAAAGGCAGCCGAAGGAGCAGTTGGCTTTGGGGATGACCAGTGAAATATACCTGCTGGTGCGCGTGCTATGGGTGGGTGCTGCTGTCACGATCGTCTATAGGAGAGAGAGATGACCAAGGCGCAGCGTGTGCAAAATACATCTTCAAAATGAAACACGAAAACGAACACTATACACAAAACAAACCAAAACAACAAACGACCGTGAAGCTAAATGACGTAAGTGCATGGACAAGCAACAAACGTTCAACATAGACAATTACCCACAAACACATGATGCCCATGGCTGCCTTAAATATGGCTCCCAATTAGAGACAATAAACCACAGCTGTCTCTAATTGAGAACCAATCCAGGCAGCCATCGACATACAAACACCTAGAGAAGACATTCCCCATTAAACCTACAAAACCCCTAGACAACCCAAAACACATACTTCCCCATGTCACACCCTGACCTAACTAAAATAATAATGAAAACAAAGATAACTAAGGCCAGGGTGTGACAGCTGCTGTGGTGACCAGTGAGCTGAGATAAGGCGGGGCTTTACCTAGCAAAGACTTATAGATGACCTGGAGCCAGTGGGTTTGGCGACGTAAATGAAGCGAGGGCCAGTCAACGAGAGCATACAGGTCGCAGTGTTGTGTAGTATATGGGGCTTTGGTGAGAAAACGGGTGGCACTGTGATAGACTACATCCAATTTGCTGAGTAGAGTGTTGGAGGCTATTTTGTAAATAACATCGCCGAAGTCAAGGATCGGTAGGATAGTCAGTTTTACGAGGGTATGTTTGGCAGCATGAGTGAAGGAGGCTTTGTTGCGAAATAGGAAGCCGATTCTCGATTTAATTTTGGATTGGAGATGATTAATGTGAGTCTGGAGAGTTTACAGTCTAACCAGACACCTAGGTATTTGTAGTTGTCCACATATTCTCAGTCAGAACCATCCAGAGTAGTGATGTTAGACGGGTGGGCGGGTGCGGCCAGCGATCGGTTGAAGAGCATGTATTTACTTTTACTTGCATTTAAGAGCAGTTGGAGGCCACGGAAGGAGTGTTGTATGACATTGAAGCTCGTCTGGAGGTTAGTTAACACTGTGTCCAAAGAAGGGCCAGAAGTATATGGAGGCCAGAATGGTGTCGTCTGCATAGAGGTGGATCAGAGAATCACCAGCAGCAACAGCGACATCATTGATGTATACAGAGAAAAGGGTTGGCCCGAGAATTGCCAGAGGTACGGACAACATGCCCTCCGATTTGACACACTGAACTCTCTGAGAATTAGTTGGTGAACCATGCGAGGCAGTCATTTGAGAAACCAAGGCTGTTGAGTCTGCCGATAAGAATGCGGTGATTGACTGAGTCGAAAGCCTTGGCCAGGTCGATGAAGACGGCTGCACATTACTGTCTTTTATCGATGGAGGTTATGATATCGTTTAGGACCTTGAGCATGGCTGAGGTGCACCCATGACCAGCTCAGAAACCAGATTGCATAGCAGAGAAGGTACAGTGGGATTCGAAATGGTCGGTGATCTGTTTGTTAACTTGGCTTTCGATGACTTTTAGAAAGGCAGGGTAGGATAGATATAGGTCTGTAACAGTTTGGGTCTAGAGTGTCTCCCCCTTTGAAGAGGGGGATGACTGCGGCAGCTTTCCAATCTTTAGGCATCTCAGACGATGAGAGGTTGAACAGGCTAGTAATAGGGGTTGCAACAATTGCGGTGGATAATTTTAGAAAGAGAGGGTCCAGATTGTCTAGCCCAGCTGATTTATAGTTTTCTAGATTTTGCAGCTCATTCAGAACATCAGCTATCTGGATTTGGGTGAAGGAGAAATGGGGGAGGCTTGGGCAAGTTGCTGTGGGGGGTGCAGAGCTGTTGACCAGGGTAGGGATAGCCAGATGGAAAGCATGGCCAGCTGTAGAAAAATGCTTATTGAGATTCTCGATTATCGGTGGTGACAATGTTTCCTAGCCTCAGAGCAGTGGGCAGCTGGGAGGAGGTGCTCTTATTCTCCATGGACTTTACAGTGTCCCAGAACTTTTTGGAGTTTGTGCTACAGGATGCAAATTTCTGTTTGAAAAAGCTAGCCTTTGCTTTCCTAACTGCCTGTGTATATTCGTTCCTAACTTCCCTGAAAAGTTGCATATCGCAGGGGCTATTTGATGCTAATGCCGTACGCCACAGGATGTTTTTGTGATGGTCAAGGGCAGTCAGGTCTGGAATGAACCAAGGGCTATATCTGTTCTTAGTTCTACATTTTTTGAATGGGGCATGCTTATTTAAGATGGTGAGAAAAGCACTTTTAAAGAATCACCAGGCATCTTTTACTGACTGAATGAGGTCAATATCCTTCCAGGATACCCGGGCCAGGTCGATTAGAAAGGCCTGCTCGCTGAAGTGTTTTAGGGGAGCGTTTGACAGTGATGAGGGGTGGTCGTTTGACCGCGGCTCCATTACGGACGCAGGCAATGAGGCAGTGATCGCTGAGATCCTGGTTGAAGACAGCAAAGGTGTATTTAGAGGGCAGGTTGGTCAGGATGATATCTATGAGGGTGCCCGTGTTTATGGATTTAGGGTTGTACCTGGTAGGTTCCTTCATCATTTGTGTGAGATTGAGGGCATCTAGCTTAGATTATAGGATGGCCGGGGTGTTAAGCATATCCCAGTTTACATCACCTAATAGTACAAACTCTGAAGATAAAAGGGGGGCAATTAATTCACATATGGTGTCCAGGGCACAGCTGGGGGCTGAGGGGGGTCTATAATAACAATGAGAGACTTATTTCTGGAAAGGTGGATTTTTAAAAGTAGAAGCTCGAACTGTTTGTGCACAGACCTGGATAGCATGACAGAACTCTGCAGTAGATTGCAACTCCACCCCCTTTGGCAGTTTATCTTGGCGGAAAATGTTATACTTGGGGATGGAAATTTCAGGATTTTTGGTGGCCTTCCTAAACCAGGATTCACACAAGATGGAGCAGTATGTTTGTGAGCCTGCCTTATAATAACACAGACTGACACTGAATTCTGGCCAGAGTTAAGTTAACACAGAGTGGGTTTGTGTTTGCAGGCAGTGATATACAACAGAATTAACTGCCGGGTGGTGGCGATGGACCTCAGGGCCCATGGTGAGTGGCTAACTCTCCCTCATGAGAACACACATTCCTTCTGGTTACCTCATATTCATGGTCTCAATAGTATTATTATTTATTTTTTAACAATTTTCTTTCCCACAAAGGTGACACCAAAGTAAAGAATTCTGACGATCTCTCAGCGGAAACCATGGCCAAGTAAGTTGTCAGGAATGTTTTCTCTGTCATCATTCAGAGATGAGTGTTAAACAGGGTGTGTGATGGGGAAGGTATTGTGTTGTTGAGATTAGAGGTCGACCAATTATGATTTTTCAACGAAGATACCGATTATTGGAGGACCAAAAAAAGCCGATACCGATTAATCGGCCGATTTAAATAAAAAAAATATATATATAATAATAATTTAAAAATATATATTTTTAAATTTGTAATAATGACAATTACAACAATACTGAATGAACACTTATTTTAACTTAATATAATACATCAATAAAATCATTGTAGCCTCAAATAAATAATGAAACATGTTCAATATGGTTTAAATAATGCAAAAACAAAGTGTTGGAGAAGAAAGTAAAAGTGCAATATGTGCCATGTAAAAAAGCTAACCTTTAAGTTCCTTGCTCAGAACATGAGAACATATGAAAGCTGGTGGTTCCTTTTAACATGTCTTCAATATTCCCAGGTAAGAAGTTTTAGGTTGTAGTTATTATAGGACTATTTCTCTCTCTACGATTTGTATTTCATATACCTTTGACTATTGGATGTTCTTATAGGTATTTCAGTATTGCCAGTGTAACAGTATAGCTTCCGTCCCTCTCCTCGCCCCTACCTGGGCTCGAACCAGGAACACATCAACAACAGCCACCCTCGAAGCAGCGTTACCCATGCAGAGCATGGGGAACAACTACTCCAAGTCTCAGAGCGAGTGACGTTTGAAACGCTATTAGCGCGCACCCCGTTAACTAGCTAGGCATTTCACATCGGTTACACCAGCCTAATCTCGAGAGTTGATAGGCTTGAACAGCTCAATGCTTGAAGCATTGCGAAGAGCTGCTGGCAAAACGCACGAAAGTGCTGTTTGAATGAATGCTTACGAGCCTGCTGGTGCCTACCATCGCTCAGTCAGACTGCTCTATCAAATCATAGACTTAATTATAACATAATAACACACAGAAATACGAGCCTTTGGTCATTAAAATGGTCGAATCTGGAAACTATAATTTCGAAAACAAAACGTTTATTCTTTCAGTGAAATACGGAACCGTTCCGTATTTTATCTAACGAAAGGCGTCCCTAAGTCTAAATATTGCTGTTACATTGTACAACCTTCAATGTTATGTCATAATTATGTACAATTCTGGCAAATTAATTACGGCCTTTGTTAGGAATAAATGGACTTCACACAGTTCGCAATGAGCCAGGCGGCCTGAACTGCTGCATATACCCTGACTGCTTGCACGGAACGCAAGAGAAATTACACAATTTCTCTAGTTATAAGAAATTCATGTTAGTAGCAGGCAATATTAACTAAATATGCAGGTTTAAAAATATATACTTGTGTATTGATTTTAAAGAAAGGCATTGATGTTTATGGTTAGGTACATTGGTGTAACGACAGTGCTTTTTTCACAAATGCGCTTGTTAAATCATCACCCGTTTGTCGAAGTAGGCTGTGATTCAATGAGAAATGAACAGGCACCGCATCGATTATATGCAACGCAGGACACGCTAGATAAACTAGTAATATCATCAACCATGTGTAGTTAACTAGTGATTATGTTAAGATTGATTGTTTTTTATAAGATAAGTTTAATGCTAGCTGGCAACTTACCTTGGCTTCTTGCTGCCCTCGCGTAACAGGTAGTCAGCCTGCCACGCAGGCTCCTCGTGGAGTGCAATGTAAGGCAGGTGGTTAGAGCGTTGGACTAGTAACCGGAAGGTTGCAAAAACGAATCCCCGAGCTGACAAGGTAAAAATCTGTCGTTCTACCCCTTAACAAGGCAGTTAACCCACCGTTCCTAGGCCGTCATTGAAAATAAGAATGTGTTCTTAACTGACTTGCCTAGTTAAATAAAGGTGTAAAAAAAAAAAAAACGGCAAATCGGTGTCCAAAAATACAGATTTCCGATTGTTATGAAAACTTGAAATCGGCCCTAATTAATCGGCCATTCCGATTAATCGGTCGACCTCTAGTTGAGATGGGAGGGAACCGGACAGGACCTGAGGCAGTGGTGGAGGATTACTGTAAGGGGGTGGAGAGAACCTGTTGGAGATTGAGGAGAACTGAGTCAGATGAGCTATCGGCTGCTGCTGTCTCCCATTGAGACACTGATCTGCTGTTTGATGCAAGGAGAGAAAGCAGGCTTGCTGCAACCCCCAGAATAGTCTTGTTTACATTAACAAAGTGCCAGTGGGAAGAAACTGACATCTCTTTCTATATTGTCTATCTTCTGTTGGGTGTGATTGTTTGAGGAGCTGGATTAGGCTGGTTTGTATGGGTGAGATTGTTCTAGCAGTTGATTTATGCTGGTTTTGTCTTATCTCTCCACCAGGGACATTGGCAAAGTGGTAGAAGCACTCTATGGCGAAAACCCACCTCCGATCATGATGATTGGACACAGCATGGGTGGAGCTATAGCAGTTCATACCGCTGCAGCAAACCACGTGCCGTCTTTACTTGGCCTGTGTGTGATTGATGTCGTTGAAGGTGATTATGGTATTTGTGTTTGTCTCATGATCGGGACTTGTCATTTGATGATCAAACAAGCAGCAGTTGAGGAGCTGACAGAAGATTAATTGATGTATTGTTTTAAACTAGGATGTGACACACTGTGTCATTAATTCATTGATTGAGTGATTATTTCATAACATTTCCACGATTGTATTTTTTCAGGCACAGCAATGGATGCCTTAAACAGTATGCAGAATTTCCTCAGGAGTCGACCAAAGACCTTTAAGTCTGTGGAGAATGCCATTGAGTGGAGGTGAGATGCTGTCCGTACACACAAGTGTAAAAATACTCAGCAAATGCTTTACTAATAGAGCATATTCCAAGTCATGTGTTCTGATCTTGTCCCTCCCCCATCAGTGTGAAGAGTGGACAGATCCGAAACGTTGAGTCAGCCCGGGTGTCCATGGGAGGCCAGGTGAAAAAGTACGTCTGGACCTGAAGAAAATGGGCTCAGAGGACAAATACCTTTTAAATTGATCAACTTCAAGATGTTACTTTTCAGGACCTGTAACTAAACACAAGTTTTGACCACCTCCATAGATGTGAGGAACACCTCAACAGTCCAGGCGTCTCCAAGAGCATCAGTGACGGCATCATTGAAGAGGAAGAGGAGGAAGAAGAGGAAGGAGAATCCAACCACAAAAGAAAGAAGGAGGATGACCAAGAGGTTAGGGATGGGATGATTGGGGGGGAAATGTAATGTTTATTTTTTTACAATATATTTTATACCTATGTATTCGGGTGTGTTTGTATGCGTGGGTCTTCTTAGGCATTAGTAGTTGGTGTATACATCTGGGTGCATATGTCACCTTGGGGGAGGGTGTATGTCATTTCCCACCTTTACACAGTCTGTTGTAGTGTGTACATGAAGAGTAAATTTAAGGTTAACTGTCTCTTGGCTTTCTTCAGGTGAAGAAGGAGACCCTTTATACCTGGCAGATTGATCTGTCAAAGACAGAGAAGTACTGGGAGGGCTGGTTCAGTGGCCTGTCTGCCCTATTCCTTTCCTGTCCTGTGCCAAAACTGCTCCTGCTCGCTGGTGAGTCCCTCGATTCAGTACATTTTAATCCACATGATTTTTACACTTGTGTGTTTTCAATATAATTCAAATACATTTGTCTTTGACATTGGACTACAGCACACAATGTTGAGTATAACATTTTTACCTTTACAGGTGTGGACAGGCTTGACAAAGATCTCACAATTGGACAGATGCAAGGTGAGGACGGCCTCAGATTAATGTTTGTTATGTTGGTTGTTGTTGACAATTGTGGTTCTGATGGTGACTGTGACAATCCACTTAACATATTCCCCCACTCCCTGTGATTTTACTGTAACATCTTCTAAATCCAATGGAATCATGTTGCACATAAAGATTCGTGTTGCAATTGTGTTCAGGGAAGTTCCAGATGCAGGTGCTCCCTCAGTGTGGCCATGCTGTCCATGAGGATGCCCCTGAAAAAGTGAGTGGGTTTTAAACTTCTGGGTATGAGGCTGAACAACTGCTTGTTAAATGTGTCGTTGTTTCCCATTTTGTTGCGATAGTAGTTTCAGGCCAATTTGTAAGTAATATTGCACACAAAATACTATTCTCAATGTCTGGGAACTAAACCGACATTGCTCTTGTTTCCCCAGGTAGCAGACGCTTTGGCCTCGTTCATGGTCCGTCACAAGTTCACTGAATTTAAGGAGGGTTTCCTGTGGTAAGACTAATTTAACACGAATAGAAACACATTGTTTATTACCTTTAAGTTTGCTTCTCCAGTAATCATTGTAAAATCTCATTGTGAAGACCTACATAAGCATGTATCGCTTATCTGCACTGTTAAATGTTAAAACGACATTATTTGTGGACTAGCGGTTAGTGCTGCCGCCTATAAGCACACATGCTTACCGGTGTTGGCGAGGGTTCGAATCTGGCTCACTGCCCTTGTGACTCACTGTCTGTCTATCTTTCCCACTGTCTCTTCTCAGCCTAATAAAATAGAACACCCCCCCCTTAAAAATATACACTTAGTGTACAAAACATTAGGAACACTGTCCTAATATTGAGTTCCTTTTGCCCTCAGAACAGCCTCAATTTGTCGGGGCATAGACTACAAGGTGTCAAGCATTCCACAGGGATGCTGGCCCATGTTGAGTCATTTGACATTTTTACATTTTTGTAATTTAGAGTGGTTTACTGTTAGTGCATTCATCTTGAGATAGCTAGGTGGGACAACTACGTCATAGTAAGTACATCATCAGTAAAGTAGCTATCAGCAAAGTCAGCTAATAAGGGGAAGGGGGAAAAAAGTAAAGTGTGAGTGTTAGTTCACGAAAGGCATTTTTTAATTTTCTTTTTTGTGGGGGTCAGGGTGAGGGGGGGTGCGAGCAGGTGAGGAAGGGGTGCGAGCGGGTGCTGTGGGATGATTTAAGATACTCTTTGAAGAGGTAGGGTTTCAGATGTTTTCGGAAGATGGGCAGGGACTCTGCTGTCCTAGGTTCAGGGGCGTGCTAGGACAGAGAAGAGCTTGGCCTGGGCTGAGTGGGAGCTGCCCTCTCGTAGGGATGGGAAGGCCAAGAGACCAGAGGTGGCAGAATGGAGTGCTCGGGTTGAGATGTAGGGTTTGAGCAAAGCCTGAAGGTAGGGCGGGGCAGTTCCTCTTGCTATTCCGTAGGTAAGCGCCATGGTCTTGTAGTGGATGCAAGCTTCGACTGGAAGCCAGTGTAGTGTGTGGAAGAGCGGGATGAAATTAAAGAACTTGGGAAGGTTGAACAACAGGTGGGCTGCTGCATTCTGGATAAGTTTCAGGGGTTTGATGGCACAAGCGGGGAGCCCAGCCAACAGCAAGTTGCAGTAGTCCAGACGAGACATGACAAGTGCCTGGATTAGGGCCTCTGCCGCTTCCTGTGTGAGGTAGGGTTGTACTCTACGGATGATGTAGAGCATGAACCTGCAGGAGCGAGTCACTGCTTTGATGTTTGCATAGAACGACAGGGTGTTGTCCAGGGTCACACCAAGGTTCTTTGCACTCTGGGGAGGGAGACACTGGAGTTGTCAACCGTGATGGATAGGTCTTTGAGCGGGCAGGCCTTCCCTGGGAGGAAGATCAGCTCCGTCTTGTCGTGGTTGAGCTTGAGGTGGTGGGCTGACATCCAAGCTGAGATATCTGCCAGGCACGCAGAGATGCGTGTCGCTACCTGGGTGTCAGAAGGGGGAAGGAGAAAAGTAGGTGAGTGTCATCTACATAGCAATGATAGAGACCATGTGAGGATATGACAGAGCCGAGTGACTTGGTGTATAGCGTGAAGAGGAGAGGGCTTAGAACCGAGCCCCGGGGTACACCAGTTGTGAGTACGTACTGCAGTCACAGATCCTCTCTACATCATCTGGTAGGAGCGGCCTACCATGTAGGATACAGTCCAAGAGTGTGCAGAGCCTCAGCTGTGAGAGGGTGGACTCCAATGTTTCCCACAGTTGTGTCAAGTCGGCTGGATGTCATTTGGTGGTGGACCATTCTTGATACACACAGGAAACTGTTCAGCGTGGAAAAACCCAGCAGCGTTGCAGTTATTGACACACTCAAACCGGTGCGCCTGGCACCTACTACCATACCCTTTTCAAAGGCAATTAAATATTTTGTCTTGCCCATTCACCCTCTGAATGGTACACATTCACAACCCATGTCACAACGCTTAAAAATACTTATTTAACCTGTCTCCTCCCCTTCATCTACACTGTTTAAGTGGATTTAACAGGTGGCATCAGTAAGGGATCATAGCTTTCACCTGGATTCACCTGATCAGTCTGTCATGGAAAGAGCCAGTGTTCCTAATGTTTTGAACACTCAGTGTATGTGTATATATATTTTTAAATGAACATAAATTATGGACATCATACAATAATAAGGTTTTGTAACAATTGCTGCCACCAATATTCGTAGTTACTGTATAAGGTCTGTTCTGACACAAGTAATAGTTTTGTATGTCAAAATGGGATGCTAACTGGTACAGGAAAACCAAAAAGCGTTTGTTTGTGTTTGTTTTTTACATGTTTTTTTTTATTGTAACAGCTAATGGGACCCAAATAAACTACATAGACAAGTGCCCGTTTTTCCCTGGACCCATCCAGCAGTCATGGAGGAGTTGCCTGGAGCCTCATGAACACCATCTTCTGTCAATTACTCCCAACTACGATAAAATAATGTTCATGAGCACTATATAACACTATACAAAATTCTCAGCACTTAAATTGGTAAAAAATATAATTTAAATGTATTATTATTATTATTACTACTACTATTACTTTGACACTTATGGTTTTGCCTTTTTTTCTTTTCTTTGAAAGCAGGGATTTTGTTTCACCCATCCCACTCAATTTTTCCCCCCTTTTTTTCTGTGATGCCTTGCCTGTTTCTTGTTACATTTTGGCTAACTGCATCTTGTTGTGCTATGTGTTTAATGTTGTTGGATTTTAAGAATGATGAATAAAAATGGAAATGGAAAAGGAATATTTCTCCCGATTTTAATTTCTGTTCTGTTGTATGTCTGGTATATGCACTATTTATTTCCACGATAAACACAGCCACCCATTATGGAGTATTTTGCAAGTGTACAAAACGGGGTCTCCCCATTGTCTTAAAACCAAGCGGGCAGGTTCATCGGCTTGAAGGAACAACGCTTTCTTCAATTGTACCATCACAGCAGGCTTGACTTTTCTAGTCCTGCAAGTTAAGTAGTGTAGGAACAGGTTGTACAGCACCATCTCTCAGCCCATATTTGATGGGGCTCAAACGTCTTAGCAGGATAATGAGGAAGTTGACATACTGCAGGTCAGCAAAGAGAGCAGTACTGCCTGCACTGGCCAGTGCTCTTTCTAAAGGTGCATACAGTACAGGAAAGAGAGGGACAGGCCAGGTCTTGTGGGCCTTACTGGCTTTAGTTTTGTCAAAAGAGGCAGACCTGGCTGCTATAATGGTGATGTACAGTACCAGTCAAAAGTTTGGACATAAAAAAGTTTATTTTTCTACATTTTAGAATAATAGTGAAGACATCAAACTATGAAATAAAACACAGGAATCATGTAGTAACCAAAAAAGTGTTAAACAAATCAAAATATTTTATATTTCAGATTATTCAAAATAGCCACCCTTTGCCTTGATGACAGGTTTGCACACTCTTGGCAACAGCTTCATGAGGAATGCTTTTCCAACAGTCTTGAAGGAGTTCCCACATATTCTGAGCACTTGTTGGCTGATTTTCCTTCACTCTGTGGTCCAACTCATTCCAAACCATCTCAATTGGGTTTAGGTCAGGTGATTGTGGAGGCCAGGTCATCTGATGCAGCACTCCATCACTCTCCTTGGTCAAATAGCCCTTACACAGCAAGTCTGTTATTATTATTGATGTCCTTTAGTATGGGTTTCTTTGCAGCAATGTGAACATGAAGGCCTGATTCACACAGTCTCCTCTGAACAGTTGATGTTGAGATGTGTCTGTTACTTGACCTCTGTGAAGCATTTATTTGGGCTGTAATCTGAGGTGCAGTTAACTCTGTTGAACTTATCCTCTGCAGCAGAGGTAACTCTGGGTCTTCCTTTCCTGTGGCGGTCCTTATGAGAGCCAGTTTCGTCATAGCGTTTGATGGTTTTTGCGACTGCACTTGAAGAAACTTTAAAAGTTGTTGGAATTTTCTGTATTGACTGACCTTCATGTCTTAAGGTAATGATGGACTGTCATTTTTCTTTGCTTATTTGAGCTGTTCTTGCCATAATATGGACTTGGTCTTTTACCAAATAGGGCTATCTTCTGTATGCCACCCCTACCTTGTCGCAACACAACTGATTGGCTCAAACGCATTAAGAAGGAAAAAAAAATTAACTTTTAACAAGGCAAACCTGTTAATTGAAATGCATTCCAGGTGACAACCAGCTCATGAAGCTGGTTGAGAGAATGCAAAGAATGTGCAAAGCTGTCATCAAGGCAAAGGGTGGCTACTTTGAAGAATCTCAAATATAAAATATATTTTGATTTGTTTTATACTTTTTACTTCATCATTCCATATGTGTTATTTCATAGTTTTGATGTCTTCACTATTATTCTACAATGTAGAAAATAGTACAAAAATAAAGAAAAATGCAGGAATGAGTAGGTGTGTCCAAACTTTTGACTGGTACTGTATGTGTAAATGATGAGAGACCGCTTCAAAGCAAAAAGTTTTGAACCCTGAAACACTTGCATCTGCCACAACGCAATTAATAACTTCTGCTGTGTGCAAAATATTGGGGTAACAAAAAAAAAGGGTTAAAGGGTTCAGGTTACGATTAATGGAAGGGTTAGCTAACATGCTAAGTGCACTGAACAAAAATATAAATGCAACATGCAACAATTTCAAAGATTTAACTGAGTTACAGTTCATATAAGGAAATCACTCAATTTAAATAAATTCATTAGGCTATGGATTTCACATGACTGGGAATACGAATATACATCTGTCGGTCACAGATACCTTTAAAAAAAGGGCAGTGGATCAGAAAACCAGTCAATAACTGGTGTGACGACCATTTGCCTCATGCAGCGCAACATCTCCTTCGCATAGATTTGATTGTGGCCTGTGGAATGTTGTCCCGCTCTTCAATGGCTGTGTGAAGTTGCTGGATATTGGCAGGAACTAGAACACGCTGTCGTACATGTCGAACCAGAGCATCCCAAACATGCACAATGGCTGACATGTCTGATGATTATGCAGGCCATGGAAGAACTGGGACATTTTCAGCTTGAGGGAATTGTATACAGATCCTTGCAATATGTGGCTGTGCATTATCATGCTGAAATATCAGGTGATGGCGGCAGATGAATGGCATGACAATGGCCCTCAGGATCTCTGCATTCAAATTGCCATCGATAAAATACAATTGTGCTGGTTGTCCGTAGCTTATGCCTGCCCATACAATAGCCCCACCATCATCATGGGACACTCTGTTCACAAACTTGACATCAGCAAACCGCTCGCCCACACAACGCCATACAAACTGTCTGCCATCTACCCCTTACAGTTGAAACTGGGATTCATCTGTGAACAGCACACTTCTCCAGCATGACAGTGCCCATCGAAGGTGAGCATTTGCCCACTGAATTCAGTTATGATGCCAAACTGCAGTCAGGTCAAGACTCTGGTGAGGATGACGAGCACGCAGATTAACTTCCCTGAGACGGTTTCCGACAGTTTGTGCAGAATTTCTTCGATTGTGCAAATACACAGTTTCGTCAGCTGTCCGAGTGGCTGGTCTCAGACGATCCCACAGGGGAAGAAGCCGGATGTGGAGGTCCTGGGTTGGCGTGGTTGCACGTGGTCTGCGGTTGTGAGGCCAGTTAGACGTACTGCCAAATTCTCTAAAATTACTTTGGAGGTGGCTTATGGTAGGCAAATGAACATTCAATTCTCTGGCAACAGCTCTGGTGGACCTTCCTGCAGTCAGCATGCCAATTGCAGGCTCCCTCAAAACTTGAGACATCTATTTTTGTTTTTGGGCTCATCTAACTTGAGACATCTATCTATTGTGTGACAAAACTGCACAGTTTAGAGTGGCCGTTTATTGTCCCCAGCACAAGGTCACTTTAATAATGTCACTTTAATAATGTTTACATATCTTACATACTCATCTCATATGTATATACTGTATTTTATACCATCTATTGCATCTTGCCTATGCGGCTCGGTCATCGCTCATCCATATATTTATATGTACATATTCTTATTAGAGGTCGACCGATTAATCGGAATGGCCGATTAAATAGGGCCGATTTCAAGTTTTCATAACAATCGGAAATCGGTAATTTTGGACGCCGATTTTGCCAATATTTTTTATTAGTTTAATTTTTTTACACCTTTATTTAACTAGGCAAGTCAGTTAAGAACACATTCTTATTTTCAATGACGGCCTAGGACCGGGGGGTAAACTGCCATGTTCATGGGCAGAACGACAGATTTTTACCTTGTCAGCTCAGGGATTCAATCTTGCAACCTTACGGTTAACTAGTCCAACGCTCTAACCACCTGCCTCACAAGGAGCCCGCCTGTTACACGAATGCAGTAAGAAGCCAAGGTAAGTTGCTAGCTAGCATTAAACTTATCTTATAAAAAACAATCAATCAATCAATCATAATCACTAGTTATAACTACACATGGTTGATGATATTACTAGTTTATCTAGCGTGTCCTGTGTTGTATATAATCGATGCAGTGCGCATTCGCGAAAAAGGACTGTCGTTGCTCCAACGTGTACCTAACCATAAACATCAATGCCTTTCTTAAAATCAATACACAGAAGTATATATTTTTAAACCTGCATATTTAGCTAAAAGAAATACAGGTTAGCAGGCAATATTAACCAGATGAAATTGTGTCCCTTCTCTTCTCATTGCACGCAGTCGGGGTATATGCAACAGTTTGGGCCGCCTGGCTCATTGCAAACTAATTTGCCAGAATGTTACGTAATTATGACATAACATTGAAGGTTGTGCAATGTAACAGGAATATTTAGACTGATGGATACCACCCGTTAGATAAAATACGGAACGGTTCCGTATTTCACTGAAAGAATAAATGTTTTGTTTTCGAGATGATAGTTTCCGGATTCGACCATATTAATGACCCAAGGCTCGTATTTCTGTGTGTTATTATGTTATAATTAAGTCTATGATTTGATAGAGCAGTCTGACTGAGCGATGGTGGGCACCAGCAGGCTCGTTAGCATTCATTCAAACAGCACTTTCGTGCGTTTTGCCAGCAGCTCTGCTGTTTATGAATTCAAGCCTATCAACTCCCAAGATTAGGCTGGTGTAACCGATGTGAAATGGCTAGCTAGTTAGCGGGGTGTGCGCTAATAGCGTTTCAAACATCACTCGCTCTGAGACTTGGAGTAGTTGTTCCCCTTGCTCTGCATGGGTAACGCTGCTTCGAGGGTGGCTGTTGTCGATATGTTCCTGGTTCAAGCCCAGGTAGCGGCGAGGAGAGGGATGGAAGCTATACTGTTACACTGGCAATACTAAAGTGCCTATAAGAACATCCAATAGTCAAAGGTGTATGAAATACAAATCGTAGAGAGAGAAATAGTCCTATAATTCCTATAATAACTACAACCTAAAACTTCTTACCTGGGATTATTGAAGACTCATGTTAAAAGGAACCACCAGCTTTCATATGTTCTCATGTTCTGAGCAAGGAACTTACTTTCTTCTCCAACACTATGTTTTTGCATTATTTAAACCAAATTGAACATGTTTCATTATTTATTTGAGGCTAAATTGATTTTATTGATGTATTATATTAAGTTAAAATAAGTGTTCATTCAGTATTGTTGTAATTGTCATTATTACAAATAAATAAAAAAAATCTGCCAATTTATCGGTATCGGCTTTTTTGGGTCCTCCAATAATCGGTATTGGTATCGGCGTTGAAAAATCATAATCGGTCGACCTCTAATTCTTATCCCATCCCTTTAGATTTGTGTGTATTAGGTAGTTGTTGTGAAATGTCAGATTACTTATTAGATATTGCTGCACTGTCGGAACTAGAAGCACAAGCATTTCGCTACACTTGCATTAACATCTGCTAACCATGTGAATGTGACCAATAAAATTTGAATTTGAAGGTACACCTGCGTAATGATCATGCTGTTTAATCATCTTCTTGATATGCCACACCTGTTAAATGGATGGATTGTCATGGCAAAGGAGAAATGTTCACTAACAGGGATGTAAACAAATTTGTGCGCAACTTTTTAGAGAAAAAGCTTTTTGTGCATATGGAACATTTCTGTGTTCTTTTATTTCAGCTCATGAAACATGGGACCAACACTTTACATGTTGCGTTTATATTTTTGTTCAGTGTAGTTGCAAAGTAGCTAAAAAGTAGTAAGTAGTTGCAAAGTTGATAAAGTTGTACTTGTTGAGATTCGAACACGCTCTATACGTTTGTGTTATATGCACACCCACCCACCCCCTACTTTCATCTTAAGTAACCTGTATAATGTAACCATACCAAACGTAACGTATCATACTAATTTCAGTGTCCCGAATTTACGTTTACTATTACGTCTAGTCTATGAGACCAGGCTGAAAATAATGGGGTCCTTTGTGGAATAAAGAACATAAATTCTAAGATTTATGAATACGACAAACCAGACGACAGCAATGGCAATGCTATGCCGTAGAGGGAGGCAGATGGCTGCATAGCGTTCTAGCGACATCACAGCCAGGTTGAGTGGGGCAACACAGGACATGCCACTGCCAAACTTGACAAACTGACAACACTGACAACCTTAACCAATTGTAGATAAGCCAAGGCAAACACATACAGAAGGCAGCTGACCAGAAACTCCATGGAGTCATTAAAGAGTGTATGTGTGAAGAGAATGTAGCAGGAGTTTCCTTAAAAGTTGTCCTGCTACTCATAGCAAAAATCATCACGCAATTTATGTAGATCAAAAATACAGCCATTAGGATAGCCACCGTCACTTTAACCATAGTCCTCCCATTCATCTTGATTATTATCATCTGTTCATATACAAAAAAATTATCCTGAGGTTTCATTGGTTACTGCCATACACGGAGTGCCTTTGGATAGAAAAAAAATGATTCTTACAAGCAACTAAAAACATGAATGTTTATCTGATTAACATTATTCAAAATGTTAACACTTGGCTATTTATAGAAACATTTATTTGAGGCGGAATTAAGTTCTAATAAGTAATTCATAAAGCCGTACCCCCGAAATCTGAAATACAAACCTTTGTGATCGGTAAGACTGAGGGAGCCTGCCTCTGCTTCGGACTGTAGTTGTGCTGTTGAGCTCTGTATTTATAAATGGACAGAGGACAGCGACATCATAGTATCATTGACCCTAAGGTAAACACACACACACACACACAGTGAGATTGGTGCAAATAGTCCCCAAGAACAGAATGGTAACTTCTTGATCATTATCCCTGTCTACTGCAGTATCTCCGTATAGGGTCAGAAAAAGTATATATTGAAATATAAGGTGGTCAATTCCAATTGCATCTACATGTTCTGGACAAATAAATTGGTACCTTTACACTTTTCTTAATTAATTCCCTAGTTCTTCTTGTTGCCATCAATAAGCTTGTTGCACCTTTATACTGGTAATTTGGCCCACTTTTCAGTAGCAGCTGCTCTAATTATTCAATATTTGCGGGGTGCCCAGCACCAGCTGCTGTTTTCAGATCTCGCCATAGGTTTTGGATGTGATTCACATCTGCACTATCCAGAACATCCAGAACATAATATAAAATATATTTTCCTCCTTTATTATTTTCCCTAACCCTACCAACCCTCTGCTAATTGGAGTAAACTAATGGACAACAATACTTAGGCTTCTACTTTCAGCGTATACAGTGCACTCGGAAAGTATTCACCCACCTGACTTTTTCCACATTTTGTTAGGTTACAGCCTTCATTCTAAAATGGATTACATTTTTTTTTAAATGACTCACCAATCTATGAGAGGTTAGAAAAATGATCTAGATCCTCTATGAGGCTGTGCAGGGATCCAAATAGGATAATGTGTTCATTCAGCCACAACTCCGTGAAGCATAAGATATTACAGTTTTTAAATGTGTCACTGTCTGTATGTTTGTGTGTGGTCTGTTAGCTAACTAACTAATGTTTGCACTTTCTCTCTAGACTATACAGGCACTATGTTGCCTCATCCAGCAAGCTGACCCCTGCGGAGGAGGACTCTGTGTGGCAAGTGATCGTTCTCCAGCACCATGAGGTAGGTGCCATCAGAGTGGTTTAAAAGGTCAAAGGTCATGCACTACTCAGGTCTGCCTTAGAGACTCTGTATTCCTTATAACATTCACCCACAGTATTTGTTAACCTGTCTAGCCCCGGGGTTCCGCTAGCGGAACTCCTCCCACATTCCACTGAAAAGGCAGAGCGCGAAATTCAAAAAATATTTTTTTGAAATATTTAACTTTCACACATTAACAAGTCCAATACAGCAAATGAAAGATAAACATCTTGTGAATCCAGTCAACATGTCCGATTTTTAAAATGTTTTACAGCGAAAACACCACGTATATTTATGTTAGCTCACCACCAAATACAAAAAAGCACAGACATTTTTCACAGCACAGGTAGCTTGCACATAACCAACCAAACTAACCAAGAACCAACCAAACTAACCAAGAAACAACTTCATCAGATGACAGTCTTATAACATGTTATACAATAAATCTATGTTTTGTTCGAAAAATGCTCCTCCTCTTCGGATGAAGAGGAGGAGGAAATCCGTTACAGAACCACCCACCAAATCAGAACCAAGCAGCGTATGTTCGAGCAGTGGAATACACAGGACTACTGGACTTGGGAGGACGAGCTGGATGGAAAAGGACCTTGGGCTCAACCAGGAGAATATCGCCGCCCCAAAGCTGAGCTGGAGGCAGCGAAAGCAGAGAGGCGGCGATATGAGGAGGCAGCAAGGAAGCAAGGCTGGAAGCCGGAGAATCAAGCCCAAAACCGCAGATATGAAGGTACTCGGTTAGCAAGGAAGCCCGAGAAGAAACCCCAAAAATTTATTGGGGGGGGGCTAAGAGGTAGTGGGCCAAGGGCAGGTAGGAGACCTGCGCCCACTTCCCAGGCTAACCGTGGAGAGCGGGAGTACGGGCAGACACCGTGTTACGCAGTAGAGCGCACGGTGTCTCCTGTACATGTGCATAGCCCGGTGCGGGTTATTCCACCTCCCCGCACTGGTAGGGCTAGATTGAGCATTGAGCCAAGTGCCATGAAGCCGGCTCTACATATCTGGCCACCAGTAAGTCTCCTTGGGCCGGCTTACATGGCACCAGCCTTACGCATGGTGTCCCCGGTTCGCCTACATAGCCCGGTGCGGGTTATTCCACCTCCCCGCACTGGGCGGGCGACGGGGAGTATTCAACCAGGTAAGGTTGGGCAGGCTCAATGCTCAAGGGAGCCAGTACGCCTGCACGGTCCGGTATTTCCGGCGCCACCCTCCCGCCCCAGCCCAGTACCACCAGTGCCTACACCACGCACCAGGCTTCCAGTGCGTTTCCAGAGCCCTGTTCCTCCTCCACGCACTCTTCCTATGGTGCGTGTCTCCAGCTCAGTGCCTCCAGTTCCGGCACCACGCACTAAGCCTCCTGTGCGTCTCCAGAGCCCTGTACGCACTGTTCCTTCTCCCCATACTCGTCCTGATGTGCGTGCCCTCAGCCCGGTGCCACCAGTGCCGGTACCACGCACCAGGCCTATAGTGCGCTTCGAGAGGTCAGTGTGCCCTGTCCCTGCTCCCCGCACTAGCCTTGAAGTGCGTGTCTCCAGTCCGGTGCCTCCAGTTCCGGCACCACGCACCAGGCCTACAGTGCGCCTCAGTCGGCTAGAGTCTGTAGTCTGCCCAACGCCGTCTGAGCCATCCGTCTCCCCAGCGCCATCTGAGCCATCCGTCTCCCCAGCGCTATCTGAGCCATCCGTCTCCCCAGCGCCATCTGAGCCATCCGTCTCCCCAGCGCCATCTGAGCCATCCGTCTCCCCAGCGCCATCTGAGCCATCCGTCTGCCCAGTGCCGTCTGAGCCATCCGTCTGCCCAGTGCCGTCTGAGCCATCCGTCTGTCCCGAGCCATTAGAGCCGCCCGTCTGTCCCGAGCCGTCAGAGCCGTTCGTCAGTCAGGAGCCGCTAGAGCCATTCGTCAGTCAGGATCTGCCAGAGCCGCCAACCAGACAGGATCTGCCAGAGCCGCCAACCAGACAGGATCTGCCAGAGCCGCCAACCAGACAGGATCTGCCAGAGCCGCCAACCAGACAGGATCTGCCAGAGCCGCCAACCAGACAGGATCTGCCAGAGCCGCCAACCAGACAGGATCTGCCAGAGCCGCCAGTGAGCCAGGATCTGCCAGAGCCGTCAGCGAGCCATGAGCAGCCAGAGCCGTCAGCGAGCCAGGATCTGCCAGAGCCGTCAGCGAGCCATGAGCAGCCAGAGCCGTCAGCGAGCCATGAGCAGCCAGAGCCGTCAGCGAGCCATGAGCGTCCAGAGCCGTCAGCCAGCCATGAGCGTCCAGAGCCGTCAGCCAGCCATGAGCGTCCAGAGCCGCCAGCCAGCCATGAGCGTCCAGAGCCGTCAGCCAGCCATGAGCGTCCAGAGCCGTCAGCCAGCCATGAGCGTCCAGAGCCGTCAGCTAGCCATGAGCGTCCAGAGCCGCCAGCCAGCCATGAGCAGCCCCTCAGCCCAGAGCTGCCATTTATCCACAACTGCCCCTCAGTCCAGAGCTGTCACTCTGTCCGGAGCTGCCCTTCAGTCCGGAGTTGCCCCTCTATCCTGAGCTACCTCTCTATCCTGAGCTACCTCTCTATCCTGAGCTACCTCTCTATCCTGAGCTACCTCTCTATCCCGAGCTACCTCTCTGTCCCGAGTTACCTTGTCCCGGAGCTGTCCCTTATCTTGGTGTTGCCTCTTAAATTAGGTGGGTGGAATATGAGGGTGGTCATTCTAAGGGGGAGACGTAAGCTGGGATTGACTATGGTGGGGTGGGGACCTCGCCCAGAGCCTGAGCCACCACCGTGGTCAGACGCCCACCCAGACCCTCCCCTAGACTTTTGGTGGTGCGTTCGGAGTACGCACCTTGAGGGGGGGGTTATGTCACGTTCCTGACCGGTTTTCTGTTATTTTGTATGTGTTTGACGGTCAGGGCGTGAGTTTGGGTGGGTAGTCTATGTTATGTGTTTCTATGTTTGTTTATGGGTGACCTGATATGGTTCTCAATTAGAGGCAGGTGGTTTTCATTTCCTCTGATTGATTCCTCTGATTGAGAGGCAATGTTTTCACATTGATTGTTGTGGGTGGTTGTCTCCTGTGTCAGTGTCTGTGTATGTTACGCCACACGGGACTGTTTCGGTTTTGTTTGTTTGTTCGTTTTTATGTAGTCATTTTTCCTGTTCGTGCGTTCTTCGTGTTTCATGTAAGTTCTTACGTTCAGGTCAGTCTACGTCGTTTGTTGTTTGGTAATTATTCAAGTATATTTTCGTGTTCGTTTTTGTCTTGTTTAATAAATATTATGTCTACTAGCAACGCTGCGTTTTGGTTCAATCCCTGCTCCTCCTCTTCGGATGAAGAGGAAGAGGAATACCGTTACAGTTTGTGTATCTGTATCAGTTATGTTGTCACTTTAAATGTATACTGAACAAAAATATAAACACAACAATTTCAAAGATTTTACTGAGTTACATTTCATATAAGGAAATCAGACAATTGAAATAAATTCATTAGGCCCTGATCTATGGATTTCACATGACTGGGAATACAGATATGCATCTGTTGGTCACAGAAAACTAATTTAAAAAAGGTATGGGCGTGGATCAGAAAACCTGTCAGTATCTGGTGTGTCCACCATTTGCCTCATGTAGCGCGACACATCTCCTTTGCATAGAGTTGATCAGGCTGTTGATTGTGGCCCGTGGAATGTTGTCCCACTCCTCTTCAATGACTGTCCGAAGTTGCTGGATATTGGCAAGACAATGGGCTTCAGGATCTCGTCACAGTATCTCTGTGCATTCAAATTGCCATTGACAAAATGCAATTGTATTCGTTTTCCGTAGCTTATACCTGCCCACACCATAACCCCACCGCCACCATGGGGCATTCTGTTTACAATGTTGACATCAGCAAACGGCTCGCCGACACGATGCCATACACATCGTTTGCCATTTTCCCGTTACAGTTCAAACCGGGATTTATCCATGAAGAGCACACTTCTCCAGCGTGCTAGTTGCCATCGAAGGTGAGCATTTGCCCACTGAAGCCTGTTACAATGCCAAACTGCGTTCAGGTCAAGACCCTGGTGAGGTTTACAAGCATGCAGATGAGCTTCCCTGAGACGGCTAAATGCCAAATTCTCTAAAACAACAGCTCTGGTGGACATTCCTGCAGTTAAAACTTGAGACATCTATGGCATTGTGTTGTGTGGCAAAACTGCACATTTTAGAGTGGCCAAACGGTGTCCGAACAGTTTGATCTACTCTAGTTAATTTATTTATTGAACAGCATTGTTGGTTAACCTCTAACGAGTCACCCTCCCGGATCCGGGATCCTCCTCATCAAAAAAGCTGACTAGCATAGCCTAGCCTAGCGCCACAGGGATATCATATAATATAATTTCATGAAATCACAAGTCCAATACAGCAAATGAAAGATAAACATCTTGTGAATCCAGCCATCATTTCCGATTTTTAAAATGTTTTACAGCGAAAACACAATATATATTTATATTAGCTCACCACAATAGCCAAACACACAACGCCATGTTTTCACCATTTTTCACCGCCAACATAGCTTTCACAAAACCCACAAATAGAGATAAAATTAATCACTAACCTTTGAACAACTTCATCAGATGACAGTCTTATAACATCATGTTATACAATACATTTATGTTTTGTTCGAAAATGTGCATATTTAGAGGTATAAATCGTAGTTTTACATTGCAGCCACCGTCACAAATAGCACCAAAACAGCCAGAATAATTACAGAGAGCAACGTGAAATAAATAAATACTCATCATAAAACATTTATGAAAAATACATGTTGTACAGCAAATGAAAGATTAACATCTTGTGAATCCAGCCAATATTTCCGATTTTTTAAGTGTTTTACAGCGAAAACACAATATATATTTATATTAGCTCACCACAATAGCCAAACACACAATGCCATTTATTCACCGCCAACATAGCTTTCACAAAACCCACAAATAGAGATAGAATTAATCACTAACCTTTGAACAACTTCATCAGATGACAGTCTTATAACATCATGTTATACAATACATTTATGTTTTGTTCGAAAATGTGCATATTTAGAGGTACAAATCGTGGTTTTACATTGTGAATACGTAGCCATAATGCACCAAATTGTCCGGAGATATTTTGGACAGTCACGTAATCTAACCAAAAAACTCATCATAAACTTTACTAAAAAATACATGTTGTACAGCAAATGAAAGATACACTGGTTCTTAATGCAACCGCTGTGTTAGATTTAAAAAAATAACTTTAGTACAACGTACAGCATGCAATATTGTGAGACAGCGCCCAACAATTCTCTGCCTTGTTGGAGCCAACACAAACCACAAAAATACGAAATAACATCATAAATATTCTCTTACTTTTGATGATCTTCCATCATAATGTTGTGTAAGGAGTCCTAGTTCCAGAATAAATCGTTGTTTTGTTTTAGAATGTCAATTTTTTCTGTCGAATTAGCAACTTTGGCTAGCCATGTGGAGGGCACATGTTCAAGAACTCTTAGCGCATGGAACGAAAAATTCCAAAAGTCCCAATAAACGTCGAATAAACTGGTCAAACTCGGTTGAAAATCCAACTTTATGATGTTTTTCTCACATGTATCCAATAAAATCCGAGCCGGAGCATTTCGTTGTGTATACCTAACGCATTTCAGAAGACAATGTGAGGTTCCCTGGTGCGCAGTTGAATACTGCCAATAGAGCGGACCTGTCACTCCAAAAGCTCTCATTCGGTCTCACATCAAGCTAGACACCCCATTCAACATTCTACTGCCTGTTGACATCTAGTGGAAGGGGTATGAAGTGCATACAGATTCATAAATACACTGCTCAAAAAAATAAAGGGAACACTAAAATAACACATCCTAGATCTGAATGAATGAAATATTCTTATTAAATACTTTTTTCTTTACATAGTTGAATGTGCTGACAACAAAATCACACAAAAATGATCAATGTAAATCAAATTTATCAACCCATGGAGGTCTGGATTTGGAGTCACACTCAAAATTAAAGTGGAAAACCACACTACAGGCTGATCCAACTTTGATGTAATGTCCTTAAAACAAGTCAAAATGAGGCTCAGTAGTGTGTGTGGCCTCCACGTGCCTGTATGACCTCCCTACAACGCCTGGGCATGCTCCTGATGAGGTGGCGGATGGTCTCCTGAGGGATCTCCTCCCAGACCTGGACTAAAGCATCCGCCAACTCCTGGACAGTCTGTGGTGCAACGTGGCGTTGGTGGATGGAGCGAGACATGATGTCCCAGATGTGCTCAATTGGATTCAGCGAATTTGCCAATCTTGGTGTTCTCTGGCAAATGCCAAACGTCCTGCACGGTGTTGGGCTGTAAGCACAACCCCCACCTGTGGACGTCGGGCCCTCATACCACCCTCATGGAGTCTGTTTCTGACAGTTTGAGCAGACACATGCACATTTGTGGCCTGCTGGAGGTCATTTTGCAGGGGTCTGGCAGTGCTCCACCTGCTCCTCCTTGCACAAAGGCGGAGGTAGCGGTCCTGCTGTTGGGTTGTTGCCCTCCTACGGCCTCCTCCACGTCTCCTGATGTACTGGCCTGTCTCCTGTGGTCACCACCTGCAGAACCACTCCTTTATTGGGGGTGTCTTGCTAATTGCCTATAATTTCCACCTTTTGTCTATTCCATTTGCACAACAGCATGTGAAATTTATTGTCAATCAGTGTTGCTTCCTAAGTGGACAGTTTGATTTCACAGAAGTGTGATTGACTTGGAGTTACATTGTGTTGTTTAAGTGTTCCCTTTATTTTTTTGAGCAGTGTATAAGCCAGTTGAATAGGCAGGCCCTGACACAGAGCCCCATTTTCAGAATTTTCACTTCCTGTTTGGAAGTTTGCTGCCAAATGAGTTCTGTTTTACTCACAGATATAATTCAAACAGTTTTAGAAACTTCAGAGTGTTTTTTATCCAATAGCAATAATAATATGCATATTGTATGATCTAGAACAGAGTACGAGGCCGTTTAATTTGGGCACGATTTTTTCCCAAAGGGAAAATAGCGCCCCCTATTGATTATATTTGTTACTAGTACGTAACATGCCAATAGAATAGCATATGATTTGGTCTGGAGTGAAACTTGGTCTGGTATCAATTTCTTATGCAATCAGGGCTTTGAGATAAAATGGGTGAATATTTCCTTTAAGTCAACAAATGATGTCTTAAGTCCATGATTTATTGACTTAAGTCCATGTTAAGTATTATCTCAAGTTTGAATCTGGCCCCCAATAAAGAGCAGTATGCTAGATGTGTTACCAGTGTCATAGTTACCAGTGTGAATTCTCCATTATGGCCTGCAGATGTCGATGTAGGTTCAAAAATGGTCCTAGCTGTGCAGCTCTCGACTATGAATCTACTCATGCATGATGAGGTGTAATCTTGGGAGGAATAAAGCAGAAATCAGGTTGAAGGCTAGGCCCTAGTGAAGGAATGCACAACTTTATTGTGGTTTTATTAACATGCGCTCACCTTAAATAGTGGTCTTTTCCTCACTCAGTCAGAATGTATCTCTTTCAAATGGTGCCTATCTTTCCTACTTATTGAGGCATACAACTTGATGCTCTGGGATGTGAGCTCATCTTGATATTAGGGTGCTGGTGAGGTTTGAAAAGCTCTGACACTTTGAATCTGGGGTAAACTAAGGCCATGGTCTTTTCCCTGACTGTAATTGTGTGAGGCTTTAGCCACAATTAAAGTCCTAATTTAACACCTGATTTACATAACAAATGGCACATCTCAATAGGTGGTCCAGATATGACATGATATGGCATACATGTGGGGGGGGGGGGGGGGCAATGACATTACATCAGACCAACTGGCATACATGGAGGTCGTCTTTAAATTCTCTTTGGTTTAGCCTTCATGGAAAAAGCAGAATGAAATGGTCTAGAACTCCAAAAGTAACCTGGTCCGAACAGAGTACTGTACAGAGTATCCTTGTCCCTGGGAAAACATGTAGTCCATTGAAAAACCCTTAGCTATACAGACAGACTGCAGACAAACATGCATCCATCCATCCACTGACCGTGGCCTGGGAAACTGGACGCTTGAGAGTGTAGTTCCCTCTATTTCCATCATGACTTATTGTGCTCCATAGTCCCAGACCTGGCCACAACCCAGACAGACACTTGTGTATGAGACAGGACAGGAAAGAGAGAGAGATTTATGTGGGTAAACACAGAGGGGAGGAGGAGACCCACAGAATAAGAGGATAAAGAAGACAGAAAGAGGGGGACTTGCACTTATTTGATCTTCACTTCGCCAGCAGCATTCACCAGCCCCACTCCAATCCTCCCTGGCCCTCACTGAAGAGCACTTGAGGCTTACATAACATTCCTCAGAGAGACAAAGTGCTCTGTGAAAGAGAACAATGTGAACACGAAGAGATGTTTGTTGTCCATGCCACAGGACAGCACAACACATTTTTTAAACAGACTCCTCATATCCTACATCAAACATGTTGTCATCATGGCTATTGTTCAAAGTGAAAGTTCTATTACACAGCTCCTTTTCCTCCTCTGTTGCCCTCAGCTTCAATTAACTGCTTCATTTAATTCTAATGTATTATAACAGTTGTATTGTGGTTCCACAGGAGATTTAGTGAAAAAAAATGTGCCCTCTTGTCTGACAATGGAAGTGCTAATGGTTTTACTTCTCTACCTTTCTTTAAATAATTATGCTGCCTCTCTCAAAACAAACCATTAATTTCCTTGCTAAAGATATGCAGATGTATTTTAACGTGGAGCAGAGTGCAAAGCATTCATCTAAGATTAACAGGACAGGACCTTAACTGTGCAGGTTCTGTTGCCATTTGTGAGTGTGTATGTGTACAAGCGTGTGTGTGTGTATGCTGTATGACCTATTCAGGCTGTCCAGTGTAAAGTCTGTTGGGTGCGTGTGTTTGTGGTAATTAGGGGAAGCACTTGTGAAATGGGAAGATCAGGAGGAGAGGACTGCAGTCTGGTTCCAGATTATTCACAGGCCATAGCTTTCTATGTCTCTATAATGATATAGAGGGGCACATGCAAGCAGAAATATGACACCCTACGGATTTTCAGTCACACATAAACAAGTACTATAGACTTATAAATGGAGTTAATGTGGTAGATCATCTGAGATTGACAGGGACTGGCAAGGCCAGCTTCTCTTTGGATATTGTCAGTTGGTGAAGAAATAAACACACTGCACTGTAAACACACAATAATGAAATACATTTAATTTGAGATATAGTGTACTTGACTGCATTATGAAATCCTAATATCACATCATCACTGTGTGAATGAAGATATTGCATCAGTGGGAAAGGCTATGTAGGAAAAAGTGAAGACACCTGAGGGATGACAGAGTAAAAAAGGAGTTTGAGACAGCTAAGAGACTATTTATGCTTGATCCGAAAATGTGGTCGGAGGCGCGCCGTAAGATGGTGTGACGCAATTGCGAAGCCTCCGGAGGCACGCAGAGGCCAAACTGAGCTCTGTACCATATCGCCGTGCGCCTCTCAAATGTTCTAACAACGTGGAAGGCTACGTATACCTCTGCATTTACATGCTTGGTTGACGGTAGGTGAGAGCAGAAGGTAAATCACCATAAATGCTGCACGGCCAATGCAGACGTCGGAATGACCATGCAGCGCCTTTAAAAGATAAATAGATTGAAATACAATACAGTGTCGAGTTTCAGGTCTCAGTTGATCTAAACATTGGCAGATGACAAGGGCTTGTCCAGAGCTGAGTGAATGCCCCTGCTCTCAGGCACATCAAGGCGAGGACTCCCAGGGCTCTGATGCTGGGGCCACCGACAGGCAGGACGCTCATGTTATGACAGCCACTCACTGCCCCGTGGTGAGGCGTTGTGGGAGAGTTTTGGGAAACTTTGAAGTCATTTTATTTTGATGAGGTCATGAGTGTGGTGTAACCAATGATGTATATATAAATCATTGGGTGTAACCATAGATCATACAATGATCATAAAATGAAACAAATGAAGCATGTATAGTATTTGTTCCACTCTCTCTCACCACCAAAACTGTCCAAGACTCCCTAACAATAGGACTCTGTACCATCTGTAAGCCTGCATCCGTGCAAGGTGTAATGACTCTGGGTCTGGCTGACTGGTATATAGCCAAGTAGCCTGTTGCTAGATCATTGCTTGTTGTGGATGATCACATGCTCTCTTTTTTCACATACTAGGATATCAGTGTCTGAGCTCTTTGTAGCCCCATTATTAATGTAATTTCATCACTAATCTGACAAGGTATCTCTGAGATTCTAATACCCAGACATTGTGATTTCTTTAAAAAGTCTATCAATGTTGTGCTCAGAAAAGTATTCGTAGCATTCACAATGGCTAGGGCACTCTAAGATATATTTTTCCCCCATCTCATCAATCAGACGGAGAGACATGCAGAACACATCCCAACACGCACACACCCTGGGTTGCCTCACACTGTGCCAGGGTGTGGATGAATAGGGTGGCATGAGAGTAACTGTGTCCCTTGTGGCTCTTGAGAAGACATAATACGAGACTCAAAATAAAGCACTGACCTGGTTAGCTTCCAGCCAACAGGAGGGGCACCCCCCATAATTGCTGTTTGCAAGGATTAGCTAGTTAATTTGTGAACGCCCCAATTAGACTTGGGGTGGGATGGTGGGGGTGCTCTAGTTGTTGAATAGCGGCAGGGGGTCGGATACACAGATTGGGTTTTTGGAGATAAGATATGGTGGGGGATTACCAGTGGGGTACAGGGGGTTAAGGTTGATACTGGTCCTGTATTAACTTGCCTTCAGAGAGAGGTGAAACATGCATAGAAGAGGAATTAATTCGTACATGGGGAGCAGCGATAGGCCTACAGCAATGGATGATTGTGGACACAAACACACTGACACATGCGCTACACTCATTGTGCTGCATTCTCCATGCTGTACACAGCAATGTGTCTGAATAAAACCTCCACTTGGTGAGAATATGTGTCAAGGCCAGAGTGTTACTCAACACATGCCAATCATATTGATCTTCAGAAAAGCTTCATTCATTCTTCAGTGAATTTATTATAATCATGTGTTGTTTTTCACTTATCACGGGGAAATTAATCCCGGTTAAAAACACTGCACGCATGCTTTATTTCATACTCAGTAGCCTAAATATGTCCTGTAGCAACACAATTTAAATCAATATTTGCAATAAGGATGACGTAATCTAACAATGTCTTTCTGGAGTGGTGGAAGATTGCCTCTCATTTGACTGTATCGCTGGAATCAGGTGAGCTCCCCTTATCGCTGCTCTAGTGGTACAGTCCAATCGCAGTTAGGAGTTGTTGCTGAGGAGGTTTCATGGTCCGGCGGACAGACAAACGTGTTCGGTGAAAGACGGATCTACTTTCAAAATGTTCCTGCCTTGCCTCGGGAATTACCCGCTTCATAAGAGACAGCATGCTGTATTTATTTTTCTTCTGTACAGCTTGACAGGTATGCTATCCATTATGCCCGTTCGCTCGGTAACATTAGCTAATGTAAAATATTTGGAGAAGTTCTGAGTGCAGCCAACGAGAGCGAGTCAGAACGCCGAGTGTTTCGCGCGACTCTGACTACTTGTATGGGGCTCCTCTACAGTCTGAACAACATTTGTTTTAGTAGTTCATTTTAGATTTGGACTGTATTGTTTCTATAAGAAAGGTTGACTTTACCATTAAGGACTGTGCAAGGGTAAGGCAGGCGTCCTTTTGTTGAGAAGTTTAGTGTTGGAATGGTGCCGCTGCCGATGATTGTGTGATCCGCGGCTGCCATGGAAACATTATTCATGTGGGCATTATTCACAGGAAACCACTGAGGAGCAACAGTGAGGTACTCTTTAGTGGTGAGACAACTTTGAAGAGCAACACGGTCGCACAGCAACTGCACTCACCTTTAGCTAAACTGAAGACGTCTGATCCAAACAGCCAATACTTAGTTGTTCTATTTAATTGAAGTTATGATTCACAATTTTATTTACACCGCTTCAAACTAGGCCTCCTTTTGAGACTCGTTTTGGAGAGTGGGGAATGTGGGCGCTACAGCAAGGAGACCCCTGGCTGCTCCTACCATAAATGCCATAATAGAAGGTAGTCACTCACCTGTGGTGTTAGGTGCTTTTAGCAACACAGGTGTCTATACTGAACAAAAATATACGCAACAATTTCAGCAATTTTACTTAGTTTCATATAAGGAAATCAGTCAAATGAAATAAATAAATTATGGCCTAATCTATGGATTTCACATGGCAGGGGTGTAGGCATAGGCCCACCCACTTGGGAACCAGGACCACCCACTGGGGAGCCAGGCCCAGCCAATCAGAATGAGTTTTTCCCCATAAAAGGGCGTTTTTACAGACATAAATACTCCTTAGTTTCATTTGTTGTCTGGGTGGCTGGTCTCAATTCAATTCTCTGGCAACAGCTCTGGTGGACATTCCTGCAGTCAGCATGCCAATTGCATGCTTCCTCAACTTGAGACATCTGTGGCATTGTTTTGTGTGACAAAACTGCACATTTTAGAGTGGTCTTTTAGTGACCCCCAGCACAAGGATCATGCTGTTTAATCAGTTTCTTGATATGTAAACTAATTTGTGCACAAAATTTGAGAGAAAAGCTTTTTGTTCGTATGGAACATTTCTGGGATCTTTTATTTCAGCTCATGAAACAACATGGGACCAACACTTTACATGTTGCATTTATATTTTTGTTCAGTGTACATAGCTACAGTAACATTGCTTTCAATTGTGTTGGGTTGGACAAAAACAGTCCGTTGGAAGCCAGAAGTTAAATACAATTCCATTTCAACTTCTGTGCCGGTGGGTGGAACTGTTGGTCATTATTCCTCTCTGCTTACCTCATGGCAAAATAAGTCCCCCACAAGTTATTCCTTTTTTGTCCACATATGGCGCACGTGCAGGACTTTTGTTTTTACATGAGATAAGCGGAGAGGAAGTGTGTCTACAACAGACCCACGTTTGGGAAGTCTGTATTATTAAACAATCTTTTAGATATTTTGTCTGAATTGCCCACCCTGCTTAATGACCAACCATCCTGCACACCAGCACAGTAAGTTGAAATGGTAGATTCCACTAAATTGCATTGCCACGAGCAGCACAGGTGATATTGAAATGAGCTGGAGGCAACACTTAGCGCTCAGTCACAAATAGTATCTGCGTGGAAGCCACAGGCTTCAACGCTCTTAGTTGTTGCGGAAATTGACCCACTATGATGTTGTTTACCTTCTGCATCTACGTCATCTCGCTGAGTCTACCTTTAACTTCTGGTTTCCATGGAATGTTTTTGTGCAATCAAATACAATTGAAAGCAATGCTAGTGTATGTAAGTACACCCGCATTGATAAAAGCACCTTCTGTGGTGTCTGTCCTAGAAATAGGAACTAGGGACTATCATTGTTCATTTTGGCACTCTTTTTGATATTTAGTCTTTTGACAAAAATGTAATTGCCTTAGTAACGTTTTTGCCATTTTAATTATGATTTAGTCTATTTATTGTCAAAATGACAAACAGTGGGCCATTTTACTCAACTAAATGCCATTTTATTTTAGTCATATCCAGTGGCGTGCCGTGGGCCTGGGGCCTGGGCCTTCAGTGAGGTACTACACAGTCCCACCCGAATTAATCCACCTCTTATTACCATCATTATGATGCCATGGCTCTAGACACTATACATTTAGACAGAAACGCAGTATAACCAGGCGTTGCATCACCTTGAAATTGACAAATTGACATTTTTGGGTAAACGGTGTTTACCCAAAAACATGACACAATCAATGAGTCTTTTCAATATTTCCCTTCACCTTTTCATTGTGCAGCTCCGTTGCCCTGCGCGCTTGTTTTCTGAGCTGTAGATCCACTCCGGTGTCCCCAAAAGTTTTCAAAAGCACAATTGCTTGTAAGTGCCCAGCCGTACTTTGGAGTCTCGTTGCTGCCTTGGTTAGACAACTCAAGTTTGCAAAGCCAGTGTGGCTCCAAACACCAAATCGATCACTTGCAAATAATAGGCATTCCCAGCAGTACAGTTTGCAGTGCTTCTCGGAGCCTGTGAGCCATTGACAGCGCTCGTAGTTGAAACTTTGAAAGTGGCTTTCCCGCCTGTGACAGGCTTTGTGGCGTCGGGCGACCTCTCCTTACAATGTCTAACTTTTCTTGAAAAGTTCGTCTTGAGAATGGCGTTATAATTATATCCTCGACCAAATCGATATCTTCTCCTTCCGCCATTGTGGGTTGAAAAAACAGTTTAGTAGTACGCGAATTAATTCGTTTATCAAATTCAGTTAAATCTGCATAGACCTGCCCATAGGACCTGCCTCTCAATATTGGTAATCCAATAAAAAGACGTGCACGCACTACGCCTGCTAGCTGGCTCCTGTGTAACACTGGAGCCAGCCAGCAGGCGTACAATAGCCAACTCTAAAGCTGATTGGTTGACACAAAATTTTCATTTCCATTCACTATAAGCTACAAGCGCCCGCACTGTTGATTCGGAAGGCCTGAGGGCAGATTTTAGACCCCTGGCAACACATGATGGCTGAATATGATTGGATAAAAGATCTAACATAAAGACCAGCCCTCCAAATCTCAACCTGGGGCTGGAAGCAGTGCAACCAAGAGGAAAGCTATGAAATGAAGAGTATAACTCTTACTCTGGGGAATAATTTAATACATATTTGTGGGAAAATATATTTTAAATTTTTTTTATATTCTGATGATGTTTAGGCCAGCAGAGAAGGCCTTGCAGGCCCTGACGGCCCACCACTGGTCATATCACATTTTTATTGCCTCATTAACCTATAGTAAAAATAAATCACAGATTTTCATGTGCACAAACATACATAGCCATGTTCTACCAACACCTTTTTGAGTTGTCTCTGGTAGCTTACTTTTATTCCAGTAAAATACAATTTTCAACAGTGCATAGTTCACAATAACCTAGTAAATTACAAGTTTGTCACTCAGCTAATAAAGCCTAATATCGCGCAAGCCATTTTAGCATTTGAATGCTGAATGTGCCATGCAGATGTGCAAGATCAGGAAGAGGCCGCCTAGCTCGTGTTGGTCAGCGTGCGAAGCTGGGTACAGTGCGCAGTTTGACTAGGCTACTGATTTTCCCTCCGGTTGTTCGCCATGGAAAATGACTTGTAGATCAATGATTGTCAACAATGTTACATGCAGTTTGACACTGAAGGAAAGGACACATCATTTGTCACAAAATATGAGGAATTTTCAGGAAAGTAGAAAGAAAGTAATATATAATGTTAGTGAATTGGCAATTCGTACCGTTTGATTCGATTTTCTAACTGATGCATGTAACATTTTGGATCGGTTTGGGGTCCGCGGACCGATTCAGTTGTATGATACACATTTGAATCGGGATAGATGCGTAACGGTGAATCCTTACATCCCTAGTTGCTTCCAAAGCTACTGTATATATTTCCCGCAATTCGATTTTGAAATGTTATACAGGCAGAAGCCTTTTTACTCTATCCCAGAGCAGCAGGCTCCAGCGAAACAGCCCGGGCTGGGCTGACCCTTTCATTGCAGGAATCATGAGGATAATGCACTTTGACCAAATCATAGTTTTAGCTGCCAAAAAATAGGATGTTTTCTAACTTGTTAGTGAGGTGACCATGTAATAAACATTTATCTCACACTAATGTAACCAACAAAAAATGTAACTCGCACAGCCAAGTCAAAAGGTCGCAAAATGCAACTAAATGGTCGCATTCTGGAGCCCTGTCCCTTGACATACTGTGGCTATATTGTACTCAAAGTTCTGTCATCCAATAACAGCATTGCAACATTACAAAGAGGAAGCCTTACAATTCTGCTAATCTCATGCATGCTTTTGATTGGACTAAACAAATAACACTGAAGAGCTATCAATCTCTCCAAAAACTCTTGTCCAGTCCATTTACTAGTCAGATTTTAGTCACAGAGATAATTTAGTTTCATCTCGTTTATCGTCAAACAAAATGAAAAATAATTTTAATTTAGTTGCATCTAAATTTGTCAGTTATCGTCTTGTCAATTGACACTGAAAAATAGCTGTTTGACAAATATTCTCGTTGACTGGGGATTATCTGATATATGTAGTAGGAGGTGGTAGAATTTGAAGACCGGTCCAGAAGGCATCAACATGATGGTCACCTTTTGCTGGTTGCAGTCAATTGTGGGTAATACAGTGCTTGATATTGAGTTTGTTTGTGGACATCTGTCTCCATTTACTAGACTGACGACGATCAAACAATAGTCTAAAGGTGGTCTCGCTAGCTATGACAGTAGATGAAATAAACGCATGGCAAATTGGTCCAATTGGTGTGCCATACGCAGCACCTGTCGTTAGCATTGAAACATTTGCTGTCAGGCAAGTGAACGTTAGGTGATTGATTTGGGGTAGGTGTGTCTGTGCAGTTTAATCTGTTTTTCCTGTCCTGAAATGATTGAAATGGACTTCTTGTTGTGTCAGTTCTTTATTTTGGGTCATATTATTATGCTGTACAGCAGGTGCTATAAAGATGGCTGTCGACTTCCCAGGAATTGGTGAATCCTTAAAAGTCTCTTTAGGGAGATCAACGATGCTCCAATATAGACACGATGGTCGGTAGGCTAGTTCTGTGGTAATTTATCTCACGTCTCATACATTAGAAATGGTGGGCCATGTTGTTATTGTTGCCTGGTTTAGCAGGGGTTTTCATGAGACTCAAGCTGTTTCTGTTGTCTGTCTGGTTAAAAGTCAATTATTTATGTAGTGATGATTTAAAAAATAATGCAGTCGATCCTGTTGTTTAGAGATCAAAATTGCCTCTCTCTCTCTCTCTCTCTCTCTCTCTCTCTCTCTCTCTCTCTCTCTCACTCACTCACTCACCCACTCCCTCACTCACTCACTCACTCACTCACTCACTCACTCACTCACTCACTCACTCACTCACTCACTCACTCACTCACTCACTCACTCACTCACTCACTCACTCACTCACTCACTCACTCACTCACTCACTCACACACAGAGAGAGAGGCGTCTCCAGCCAGTGTGAGACCTTGGGTCCGGTAAGGTGGAACACAGCCCCCCAGGTGGCCCATGCATGGCCATTAGCTGCTGTGTTCAGACTGACTGATGGCAACAGGGGAAGAGGAGGAACAGTTAAAATACCACAGGGGAGCGGGGGATTACTGCCGGCATTCCTCCTCTAACATCACTGGTGACTGCTGTGTCTCTGTTCTCTCTGTTCTACACGCTTAGAAAAAAAGGAGCTATCTAGAATTCCCCCCCGCTGTCCCCATAGGATAACCATTTGAAGAACCCTTTTTGGTTCCATGTAGGACCCTTTCCACAGAGGGTTCTGCATGAACCCAAAAGGGTTCTATGTGGAACCAAAAAGGGTTATTTCTAAGAGTGTAGGAGGATCCTCTCCGTCTTCTCATTTCCTCCTCTACCCTTCATTCTGTAGTCAGCTTCTATCTATGTCTTGGCTCCTTCCTCTTCTGTCAGTATGTCTTCCTGCTTGTTGCCTTCGATCGATGAAGGCACTGATGTGACTTGGGAATTGAAAGTAGCTCAATGCTTTTACTGAACCCACACCCACCTTCTTAATGCATCACTGTTGTCTCTGCAAAATATGTGTATGTCTTTGACAGCACTGGCATAATAAGACAAACGGACACAATGTTAGATAGAATTGTATTGTTTGACCTGTAAGGTTGTTATGGAATTTTGGGTAATGATTCATTTTCATGCAAAGGGCCACGGTTATTGACATAATTGTAATTTTTGTTAAAATGTTTTGAGCTTGTAATGCATCTTTGAAATGAGCTTCAACATAGGCCTACCTAATGAATACAAAACAGCTTTAGTGACACCCCTGTCTCAAAAGAATGTTTTTTGACCACTTGGAACTTTTGGAAATGAAGCTTTTCCTCCCAACCGTGCCATTTTGCTCTTAAAATGATTATGTATTAAGACGATTTTGCAGATTACTCATTTTAGTCAACGGTTATTTTACATAATTGTCGGTTAGATGATTATTGTGCCAGCCCTATTGACCTGTAATAATGCTATGAGAGCATTGTGTTGATGTTAGGCTGTGTAGGGCAGGCCATGGGCTACAAAGGAGAAAGAAGGGATGCTGAATAAATCATGTTCTCTTCACATCAAAACAAACTTGTATTCAGCGCATGAGACAAACAGGTGTAGGTAGACCTTACCGGGAAATGCTTACTTACACTACATTGTTCGTTAAGGGCTTGTAAGAAAATATTTACCAAATAAACTAAAGTAATAAAAAAGTAACACAATAAAATAACAATATTGAGGCTATATACAGGGGATACCGGTACAGAGTCAATGTGTGGGGGTACAGGTTAGTCGAGGTCATTTGTACGTGTAGGTAAGGGTAAAGTGACTATGCATAGATAATAAACAGTGAGTAAAGCAGTGTCTTGGTGTGTTTGAACCATGTTAGTTTGTTGGTGATGTGGACACCAAGGAACTTAACTCTCGACCCGCTCCACTACAGCCCCGTCAATGTTAATGGTGGCCTGTTCGGGCCAACCTTTCCTGTAGTCCACGATCAGCTCCTTTTGTCTTGCTCCCGTTGAGTGAGAGGTTGTTGTCCTGGCACCACACTGCCAGGTCTCTGACCTCTTGTCTCATCGCTATCGGTAATCGGGCCTACCACTGTTGTGTCGTCAACAAAATTGATGATGGTGTTGGAGTCATGTTTGACCACGCAGTCATGGGTGAACAGGGAGTACAGGAGGGGACTAAGCACGCACCCCTGAGGGTCCCCATTGTTGAGGATCAGCGTGGCAGACATGTTGTTGCCTACCCTTACCACCTGGGGGTGGCCTGTCAAGAAGTCCAGGATCCAGTTGCAGAGGGAGGTGTTTAGTTCCAGGGTCCTTAGCTTAGTGATGAGCTTTGTGGGCACTACTGTGTTGAACGCTGAGCTGTAGTCAATGAACAGCATTCTCACATAGGTGTTCCTTTTCTCCAGGTGGGAAAGGGCAGTGTGGAGTGCAATAGAGTGCATCATCTGGGGATCTTTTAGGGTGGTATACAAATTGGAGTGGGCTATGACCAGCCTTTTTTTATTTTTACCCCCTTTTTCTCCCCAATATCGTGGTATCCAATTGCGGGTAGTTACTGTCTTGTCTCATCGCTACAACTCCCGCACGGACTCGGGAGAGGCGAAGGTCGAGAGCCACGCGTCCTCCAAAACACAACCCAACCAAGCCGCACTGCTTCTTAACACAGCGCGCATCCAACCCGGAAGTCAGCCGCACCAATGTGTCGGAGGAAACACCGTACACCTAGCGACCTGGTCAGCGTGCACTGCGCCCGGCCCACCACAGGAGCCCACCACAGGAGTCGCTAGTGCGCGATGAGACAAGGATATCCCTGCCGGCCAAACACTCCTTAACGCGGACGACGCTAGGCCAATTGTGCGCCGCCCCATGGGCCTCCCGGTCGTGGCCGGCTGCGAACCCAGAGTCTCTGGTGGCACAACTAGCACTGCGATGCAGTGCCTTAGACCACTGCGCCACCCGGGAGGACTTGACCAGCATTTCTAAGCACTTCATGGCCTCAGACGTGAGTGCTACGGGGCAGTAATCCTTTAGGCAGGTTACCTTTGCTTCCTTGGGCGCAGGGACTATGATGGTCTGCTTGAAACATGTAGGTATTACAGACTTGGTCAGGGAGAGATTGAAAATGTCAGTGAAGACACTTGCCAGTTGGTCCGCGCATGCTTTGAGTACACGCACTGGTAATCCTTCTGGCCCTGTGGCTTTGTGAATGTTGACCTGTTTAAGCTCTTGCTCACATTGGCTACCAAGAGCGTGATCACACAGTCGTCCGGAACAGCTGATGCTCTCATGCATGCTTCAGTGTTGCTTGCCTCGAAGCGAGCATAAAAGACATTTAGCTCACCTGGTAGGCTCGCGTCACTGGGCAGCTCGCGGCTGTGTGTCCCTTTTGTAGCCGTAATAGTTTTCAAGCCCTGCCACATCCGACGAGAGTCAGAGCTGGTGTAGTAGGATTCAATCTTAATCCTGTATTGACGCTTTGCCTGTTTGATGGTTCTTCTGAAGTCGTAACGGGATTTCTTATAAGCGTCAGGATTAGTGTCCTGCTCCTTGAAAGCGAGCTAAAGGCTAAAGCTGCTGATGCAGATGTTGCCTGTAATCCATGGCTTCTGGTTGGGATATGTACGTACAGCACTGTGGGGACGACGTCGTCGATGCAGCTATTGATGAAGCCGGTGGCTGAGGTGGTGTACTCTTCAATGCCATTGGATGAATCCCGGAACATATTCCAGTCTCATCTAGCACAACAGTCCTGTAGCGTAGCATCTGCATCATCTGAGAATTATGGTCAGATTTGCCAAATGGAGGGCGAGCGAGAGCTTTGTGTACGTCTCTGTGTGTGGAGTAAAGTTGGTCTAGAGTTTATTTTCCTCTGGCTGCACATGTGACATGCTGGTAGAAATGATGTAAAACAGATTTAAGTTTGCCTGCATGAAAGTCCCCGGCCACTAGGAGCGCCACTTCAAGGTCAGCATTTTCTTGTTTGCTTATGACCTTATACAGCTGGTTGAGTGCGGTCTTAGTGCCAGCATCGGTTTGTGGTGGTAAATAGACTGCTTCGAATAATATAGATGAGAACTTTTTTGGTAGCTCTATATTATCTGTGTTGTCGTTCAGCCACAGCTCGGTGAAACATAAAATATTACAGTTTTTAATGTCCCGTTGGTGGGATAGTCTTGATCGTATATCATCTATTTTTATTTTCCAATGATTGCATGTTGGCCAATAGAAGGGATGGTAGTGGAGGTTTACTCACTCGCCTACGAATGCTCAGAAGGCACCCCGACCTCCGCCCCCTTTTTCTCTCTTTTCTTCACGCAAATGACGGGGATTTGGGCCCGTTCCCGAGAAAGCAGCATATCCTTCGCGTTGGACTCGTTAAAGAAAAAAGCTTATTCCAGTTCGAGGTGAGTAATCGCTGTTCTGATGTCCAGAAGTCATTTTCGGTCATAAGAGACAGTAGCAGCAACATTGTGCACAAAATACGCGAAACAACTAACAAAATAGCACAGTTGGTTAGGAGCCCGTAAAACGTCAGCCATCCCCTCCGGCGCCATGGAGCCTGTCATCTTCTTACGTGTCAACGTTCCCACAAGCATGCCGCTCACACACACGCTTTGCTTGCATGCACACGCTTGCTTGTTTGTATTGCATTTTGGAACGATCACATTAGTGTAGTTTGGTGTTGTTCTTTCAGGTGTCCCTGCTATTGCTGGTTGGATAGTAATAGGCAGGTTGATCCCACTCTGAGCCATATGAGCCACATGCTGGCGTTGCTTCTTGACAGTACTCTAATGGTTGGGTCATGGGATCAGGGTGGTCTTCATGAAGAGGGTGGGATTGTATCAATCCAAAACCCAGAGCCTCACTTTGATCTGTTAAAGGCCCCCACATACCCACACACCCTCTCTCCCACCGCTCTACTCCTGCTGCTTCTCTACATCAAAGCCATCAAACATGGGACTGTGGTCGACTCTGACTGAAAGAGAGAGAGGGGCTGCCTGTGTTGCCTGTGTTGGGGGCTGCCTGTGTTGAACTCATTATGCTCCACTTCTTACCCCTGTTAAACCTATCCAACTCCCACTGTGCTGCTGCTGCCTCCACTGTGGTAAATCTGAACCTGACCAAGCTCAAATGGGACGATGCCAAATTTCTTCATTCGATAATGTGAAACTGGCCAGACATTCTGAGAGATTTGAGATTTGCGTCAGGCCTGACTTGTGCAGTTTGTTATAATCTGCTGCTTTTGTGTTATCCATTTGACACCCTATGTGTAGGCCTGCTATATGTGTCTGTGATTTCCTGTCTCATGTCAGATGTGTATTCAGAGCTCTTCTCGGGGGTTTATGTAAAGCACGTACACAAACACACAGGGACACCTGGCTAACACATTGGTATTCTCTGGTGATCCCCAGGTCTTCGCTCAATGCCACTACAATGTCATGTCAAGATTGACTAAAGTGTAAACTCAGCAAGCCTGCTTCTCCTCCTCCTCTTCAGCCTCCCTCACTCACCTCTGCTTTTTACTCTGCGCTGTTGCATCTGACCCGACCTTCACCCTGACAGAGAGGAGGAGAGGGGCAATGGGAGGGAGGGAAGCAGCTTAAGCATGCTCGTTCTCTCTTTGGGGAGGGCCGACCTTCACGACCGTTAAACACACACACACTCAACCTGGCTCAGTATAATAATATCTCAGGCGTGCGTGTCTGTGAGAGAGAGAGAGCGTGAAGTGTGGTAAGCATTTTTAGCTGGAATCAGAAGTTCCATTGTAGAAACATTGCAGGATTCGGGGAACATGAAGTACTTTCAGTATATTGATTGATCGTATTTAATTAAAAACGTGTTGTTCTTAATCATCTGAAGGGACTCTTTTTGTTAACAAGCTATTGTTGGATATGCTGAATGTGTGTGTGGTAATGACTGAGTGACTTTACATGCACACAATAATATGATTATTGCGGATTGTCAAATTAATATTATAGTTTGATTACATTTGTTACATGCTTTGCAAGAAGAACGATTTCCCGAATAATCCTTTTTACATGGACACCTCTGAAATCAGGCTACCTGATGGCACTCGCCAGTCAAAACGAAAATCGGCAGTCAAAATGAACGTTCTACCACAGTGAACATGTTCTTTTTAGGAAGAATATTTGATTCTGAGTTTGGACATATAACGTTTGTATGTGAACTACTTCTAAGACACATACATTGTTGTTACGAACTTACTTCACTCACACCAAAGAAGGAGACTCGCTTGGCTGGTGCTAGCACATGCGCCGATCAAATATACTGCTGGTACGCCAATTAAGGTGTTTACATGTCCTAATAATAATTCGAAAGATGGCTCAGAAAACCAGGTGTTTTAATCGGCGTATGCTTACTTTGATTTTGACCTTACGCCAATTAAGATAAGCAGAGTATGCAACAGTCATGTAAACACCGTAATCTGCCTACTGTCATAATCAGCTTAATATAGAATTATTAGCGTCCATGTAAACATACTCATTAAATAGGAATGCACAAAGCCATCGATCGGGTGATACCTTTTATTCCTAGGTGAAGATTCAGTCTGCAGTGTGGAAGTTCAGCTTTACAGCGTGATTGAAATTTAAAGGTAATGTTCCCGCTTTAGCGGAGACTGCATTCACGGTAAACGCTGCATATGCCGGCTCATTCAGAAATATCCTTTGAACTTATATTGCGGAATCTGTAACGCTTTAGTTTTACAGATTGAGTAGAGAGCCCTATATAGCGCATTTGAAGCCAAGGAAGTTGGTTAAGATGTTGTCTTATGGAGACATAACATGCACAGTTTGAGTTACTCCAGGAAGTCATGTTGCAGGCTACCTGAGTGCTGCCCCCTCTCATTGAGTATCACAAGTTGAATTCCGCCTTTGAAACTGCAGGCTGCCATTAGCAACTAAATTATCCTGATAACTTATTCTGTGTGCGATTTGTAAAATAATCAGTTCAAGGGCATACATCCGGTGTAATAGAAGCAATTATTGGTACCATGATTGTCTTCTATTAATTGTGTTTTTTACACGATGGGGGACCTGTTTTCTGAAAGCAATGCCTGCAGTACTGACGCGGTCGGCCTTGAACTTCTGTGGCTTCAATGAGAGGGGGCAGTCGTTCTTCCTGTGTGTGTGCTCGTGCATTAGGGAGGGGGTGTGGGGGTTCACTGGGCAGGCTGTCTAATGCAGTGACCCGGCACAAGCTTTGTAAGATCTGTCTTTTGTTAGCTCTTTAGAGGATTAGATTGATGCTAGGTTTAAATGCTTGTGTGTTGTGGCTGAATGAAGAGAATATGACGGGCCATGTTGATGGCTGTTTTTGTTTGTGTAGATTTGATATCAATCTAAGTGATGAGACCCTGACCTCCCAGCCAGACACAGCCTATCTTTTTCTAATGTGTCCCCTCCCCTCTTGAAAGGAGTTTAGTATCAGACTACAGAGTACTACCAGATGCAGTTGTTTTTAACAGTGTTGTTTTTAACTCAAAAGGAGACCAACTGAGAAATGTACCCCTCCTACTCTGTATTTGACCTTGTACAGTGGCATTATACAGTGCCTTCAGAAAGTATTTACACCACTTTACTTTTTCCACATTTTGTTGTTACAGCCTGAATTTAAAATTGATTAAATTGAGATGTCACTGGCCTACATACAATACCCCATAATGTGAAACTGTAATTATGTTTTTAGTCATTTTTACACATTTAATTAAAAATAAAACAAAAAATGTTGAATGCTGAGCTGTAGTCAATGAATAGCATTCTCATGTAGGTGTTCCTTTTGTCCAGGTGGGAAAGGGCAGTGGGGCAGTATGCAAATTGGAGTGGGTCCAGAGTTTCTGGGATAATGGTGTTGAGATGAGCCATGACCAGCCTTTCAAAGCACTTTATGGCTACAGACGTGAGTGCTACGGGTCGGTAGTCATTTAGGCAGGTTACCTTAGTCCCTCTGCCCAAGAACACTATGGTGGTCTGCTTGAAACATGTTGGTATTACAGACTCAGTCAGGGACAGGTTGAAAATGTCAGTGAAGACACTTGCCAGTTGGTCAGCGCATGCTCGGAATACACGTCCTGGTAATCCGTCTGGCCCTGCGTCCTTGTGAATGTTGACCTGTTTAAAGGTCTTACATCAGCTACGGAAAGCGTGATCACACAGTCGTCCGGAACAGCTGATGCTCTCATGCATGCTTCAGTGTTGCTTGCCTCAAAGCGATAGAAGTAATTTAGCCCGTCTGGTAGGCTCGTGTCACTGGGCAGCATGCGGCTGTGCTTCACTTTGTAGTCTAATAGTTTGCAAGCCCTGCCACATCCGACGAGCGTCGGAGCCTGTGTAGTACGATTCAATCTTAGTACTGTATTGACGCTTTTCCTGTTTGATGGTTCGTCAGAGGATTTCTTATAAGCGTCCGGTTTAGAGTCCCGCTCCTTGAAAGCGGCAGCTCTACCCTTTAGCTCAGTGTGGATGTTACATGTAATCCATGGCTTCTGGTTGGGGTATGTACGTACAGTCACTGTGGGGACGACGTCATTGATGAAGCCAATGACTGATGTGGTGTACTCCTCAATGTCATCGGAAGAATCCCGGAACATATTCCAGTCTGTGCTAGCAAAACAGTCCTGTAGCTTAGCATCTGCGTAATCTGACCACTTCTTCTTTATTGACCGAGTCACTGGTGGTTCCTGCTGTAATTTTAGCTTGTAAGCAGGAATCAGGAGGATGGAATTATGGTGAGATTTGACAAATGGAGGGAGAGGTTTGTATGTGTCTCTGTGTGTGGAGTAAAGGTGGTCTAGATTTTTTTTTCTCCTCTGTATGCACATTTAACATGCTGGTAGAAATTAGGTAAAACTGATTTAAGTTTCCTTGCATTAAAGTCCCCGGCCACTAGGAACGCCGTTTCTGGATGAACGTTTTCCTGTTTGCTTATGGCAGTATACAGCTCATTGAGTGCAGTCTGGGTGCCAGCATCGGTGTGTGGTGGTAAATGGACAGCTACAAAGAATATAGATGAGAACTCTCTTGATAAATAGTGTGGTCTACAGTTTATCATGAGATAATCTACCTCAGGTGAGGAAAACTTCAAGACTTCCTTACTATTAGATTTCGTGCACCAGCTATTATTTACAAATATACACAGACCACCACCCCTTGTCTTACCGGAGGCGGCTGTTCTATCTTGCCGATGCAGCGAAAACCCCGCTAGCTGTATGTTATTCATGTCGTCGTTCAGACACAACTCTGTGAAACATAAAATATTACAGTTTTTAATGTCCCGTTGGTAGGATATTCATGATCGTAGTTTGTAATTTTTGTTATCCAATGATTGTACGTTGGCTAATAGGACTGATGGTGGAGGCAGATTACCCACTCGCCGTCGGATCCTTACAAGGCACCCCGACCTACGTCCCCGATATCTGTCTCTTTCTCATGCGAATCACAGGGATTTGGGTCTTGTCTGGTGTCTGAAGTAAATCATTCACGTCTGACTCGTTAAAGAAAAAATCTTCTTCCATTATGAGGTGAGTAATTGCTGTCCTGATATCTAGAAGCTCTTTTCGGTCATAAGAGACGGTGGCAGAAACATTATGTACAAAATCATTTAAAATTAATGCGAAAAAAACACTAAAACGGCAGCCATCTCCTCCGGGGCCATTATCTCTTTAATACAGTTACAGATTTTATTGGCTGTGATAGGTGAAAACTGAGGATGGATCAACATTGTAGTTACTCCACAATACTAACCTAAATGACAGAGTGAAAAGAAGGAAGCCTGTACAGAATAAAAAATATTCCAAAACATGCGTCCTGTTTGAAATAAGGCACAAAAGTATAACTGTAAAAACTAGACCAAGAAATTAACTTTTTGTCCTGAATACAATGCATTATATTTGGGGCAAATACAACACATCACTTAGGACCGCTCTTCATATTTTCAAGCATGGTGGTGGCTGCATGGGTATGCTTGTCATCGGCAAGTACTATGGAGTTTTTTAGGATACAAATACATGGAATAGAGCTAAGCACAGGCAAAAATCTAGACAAACCTGGTTATCTGCTTGTCAACAGACACTGGGATACAAATTCACCTTCAGCAGGACAATAACCTACAACACATACAGTGGGGAGAACAAGTATTTGATACACTGCCGATTTTGCAGGTTTTCCTACTTACAAAGCATGTAGAGGTCTGTAATTTTTATCATAGGTACACTTCAACTGTGAGAGACGGAATCTAAAACAAAAATCCAGAAAATCACATTGTATGATTTTTAAGTAATTAATTTGCATTTTATTGTGACTCGTTTCAGGAAACTAGGCGTCACTACTTTACATGAAAGCCATTTTTAACTACAAAATGCGTTTTTTTTGTTGGCAGAAATGCCTTCTAGAACATGTGAACATGCATGCATGCCCCTTAATAACAAACATGTATGCCATCTGTAAATACGAATAAAATTGTTAAATTACAAGCCTAATTGGTTGAGCTGTTCAGTATGTGTAGTAGGTAATCCTTTCTAATGCTGTTTTTTTTAAAGATATCATGTAGTAACTGCATAACTGTTGTTCTCCACTTTCTGGAGGACAGAGTTTTGAAATCAGTGGAATTAGAGTGTTATAGCTAAGGAGATGAAGATTAGATCTTCAAACTAAGGGCAACCATGGCATCCGTGACAGACAGAGAAGCGTCCATTCATGTACACCTCCATTCAAAAGTTTGGGGTCACTTAGAAATAGTTTTCCTCTGTCCAGTGTCTGTGTTCTTTTTCCCATTTTAAAACTTCTTATGGCTGCAATCCCGTAACGGGATCGATATGACAACAGCCAGTGAAAGTGCAGGGCTCCAAATTCAAACAACAGAAATCTCATAATTAAAATTCCTCCAACATGCATGTATCTTATACCATTTTAAAGGTAATCTTGTTGTTAATCCCACCAAAGTGTCCGAATTCAAATGGGCTTTACAGCGAAAGCACCACAAACGATTGTGTTAGGTCACCTCAAAATCACAGAAAAACACAGCCATTTTTCCAGCCAAAGACAGGAGTCACAAAAAGCAGAAATAGAGATAAAATGAATCACTAACCTTTTATGATCTTCATCAGATGACACTCGCAGGACTTCATGTTACACAATACATATGTTTTGTTCGATAAAGTTCATATTTATATCCAAAAACCTCGCCATGTTCAGAAATGCCTCCAAAATATCCGGAGAAATTGCAGAGAGCCACGTCAAATAACATAAATACTCATCATAAACTTTGATGAAAGATACATGATTTACATAGAATTAAAGATACACTTGTTCTTAATGCAACCGCTGTGTCAGATTTCAAAAAGCTTTACGGCAAAAGCACAATATTCGATAATCTGAGAACAGCGTTCAGCCACAAAAGGAAGCCATACAGTTACTCGCCAAATTGTGCAGTCAACAAAACTCATAAATAGTATTGTAAATCTTCACTTTGCTGATCTTCGTCGGAATGCACTTCCAGGACTCCCACTTCCACAAGAAATGTTCGTTTTGTTCGGTAATGTCTATCATTTATGTCCAAATAGCTATTTCTGTTAGCTTGTTTGGTAAACAAATCCAAAGTCAGGAAGCGCGTTCACTAAAAGCAGACGAGATGTCAAAAAGTTCCGTAACAGTCAGTAGAAACATGTCAAACGATGTATTGAATCAATCTTTAGAATGATTTTAACATAAATCTTCAATAACATTCCAACCGGAGAATTCCATTGCCTTCAGATGTGCGATGGAACAGAGCTCCCTCATGTGAACGCGCATGGTCACCTCATGGCAGACCTGACTCATTCCTGTCTCCTTCGGCCCCACTTCACAGTAGAGGCATCAGACAAGGTTCTACAGACTGTTGACATCTAGTGGAAGCCGTAGGAAGTGCAAACAGATCCATATCCCACGGTGTATTCAATAGGGGCTGGGTTGAAAATCGACCAACCTCAGATTTCCCACTTCCTGTTTGGATTTCTTCAGGTTTTTGCCTGCTATATGAGTTCTGTTATACTCACAGACATCATTCAAACAGTTTTAGAAACTTCAGAGTTTTCTATCCAATACAAATAATAATATGCATATATTAGCGACTGAAGAGCAGGCAGTTTACTATGGGCACCTCTGGGCACCTTTCATCCAAGCTACTCAATACTGCCCCTGCAGCCATAATAAGTTAATCTTTTATTTTTATTGGCCAGTCTGAGATGGCTTTTTCTTTGCAACTGCTTAGAAGGCCTGCAACCCGGTGTCGACTCTTCACTGTTGACGTTGAGATTGGTGTTTTGCGGGTACTGTTTAATGAAGCTGCCAGTTGAGGACTTGTGAGGCATCTGTTTCTCAAACTAGACACTCTAATGTACTTGTCCTCTTGCTCAGTTGTGCACCGGGGCCTCCCACTCCTTATACTCTGGTTAGAGCCAGTTTGCGCTGTTCTGTGAAGCGAGTAGTGCACAGCGTTGTACGAGATCTTCAGTTTCTTGGCAATTTCTCGCATGGAATAGCCTTCATTTCTCAGAACAAGTATAGACTGACGAGTTTCAGAAGAAAGTACTTTGTTTCTGGACATTTTGAGCCTGTAATCGAACCCACAAATGCTGATGCTCCAGATACTCAACTAGTCTAAAGAAGGACAGTTTTATTGCTTCTTTAACCTGTCTCGCCCCCCGTTCCGCTAGCGGAACTCCTCCCACATTCCACTGAAAAGCCAGAGCGCGAAATTCAAAAAATATATTTTTAGAAATATTTAACTTTCACACATTAACAAGTCCAATACAGCTAATGAAAGATACACATCTTGTGAATCCAGCCAACATGTCCGATTTTTTAAAATGTTTTACAGGGAAAACACAATATATATTTGTTAGCTCACCAACAAATAGAAAAAAAGCACAGACATTTTTCACAGCACAGGTAGCATGCACAAAATCAACCAAACTAACCTAGAACAAACCAAAGAAACCAAGAAACAACTTAATCAGATGACAGTCTTATAACATGTTATACAATAAATCTATGTTTTGTTCCAAAAAATTGCATATTTCAGGTATAAATCATAGTTTACATTGCGGCTACAATCAGAAATTGCACCGAAAGCAGACAGAATAATTACAGACACCAACGTGACATACCGAAATACTCATCATAAAACATTTCTGAAAAAGACATGGTGTATAGCAAATGAAAGACAAAGATCTTGTGAATACAGCCAATATTTCAGATTTTCTAAGTGTTTTACAGCGAAAACACAATATAGCATTATATTAGCTTACTACAATAGCCTACCGCATTCATTCATCAAGGCACGTTAGCGATAGCAATAGGCACGTTAGCGTTAGCGAATAAACCAGCAAAAGATATTAAATTTCACTAACCTTCATAAACCTTCCTCAGATGACAGTCCTGTAACATCAGGTTATACATACACTTATGTTTTGTTCGAAAATGTGCATATTTAGAGCTGAAATCCGTGGTTATACAACGTAGCATAACGTAGCATAACGTGCTAACGTAGCATCTTTTTCCCAGAATGTGCAGATATTTCTATTAGACTCTCACCTATTCTGACCAAATAGCTATTCATAAACATTACAAAAAAACACATGTTGTATAGGAAACGATAGATCCATTAGTTCTTAATGCAATCGCAGTGTTAGAATTCTAAAAATATCTTCATTACGACATAAGACTTAGTTATGGTAAGGGAATAACCAAAACCTGAGCGCAAAGCTACTTGTACACAGTTCGACAGATATATGAAATAGCATCACAAAATGGTTCCTACTTTTGCTGATCTTCTATCAGAATGTTGTACAATGGGTCCTCTGTCCAGAACCGTCGTTGTTTTGGATTCAGAACGTTCTTTTTCCCTCTTGAATTAGCAAGCACACTGGCCATGCAGCGCTAAGCTCTCCAACGTCAACAAAGTCGAACAACGCAACACGCCGAACGTCCCGAATAAAGTTCAATAATCTAATGAAACTATATTGAAAAAACATACTTTAGGATGATATTGTAACGTATCAAATAAATTCAAAGCCGGAGCTCATATTCGCCCATAACAACATGTTTCCATTAGGCAATAACAGGTCCCCACACGCGCATTGCAGACAACAGAAAATGGGGGACACGTTGTTCCAAGAGGGCTCATTCAACGTCAGACAGAGATAATCAACTCCTTTTTCCTCTCACTTCCTCTTGACATCCAGGGGAAGGTGTATGACGTGCACGTATAGTCATACGTATCATGCCCATTTATAGGCAGCGAGTTGAACACAGCATCGATTTCAGACTTTCCACTTCCTGGTCACAAAGTGTGCTGCCAAATGAGTTGTGTTTGACCCACAGACAAAATTCAAACGGTTTTAGAAACTAGAGAGTGTTTTCTATCCAATAGTAATAATAATATGCATATTGTACGAGCAAGAATTGAGTACGAGGCCGTTTAAATTGGGAACGATTTTCCCCAAAAGTGAAAACAGCACCCCCTATCCTCAACAGGTTCAGCACAATAGTTTTCAGCTGTGGTAACATAATCGCAAAATGGTTTTCTAATGATCAATTAGCCTTTTAAAATGATAAGCTTGGATTAGCTAACACAGCGTGCCATTGGAACACAGGAGTGATGGTTGCTGATAATGGTCCTCTGTATGCCTATGTAGATATTCCATAAAAAATCTGCCGTTTCCAGCTACACTGTATCGCAAAATGGTTAATTGATCATTAGAAAACTAGATCAATTTGATGTTATTTTAATGGATAAAAAATTTGCTTTTCTTTCAAAAACAAGGACATTTCTGAGTGACCCCAAACTTTTGAACGGGAGCGAATATTGGTAAGGTAGTCTAGCTAGCTAAATTTCATATTTTACACGTTTCTAATTTTGTCAGTCGTTTTCATTTCAAGTTAAAGTGTACTGTTAGCTAGCTAACGTTAGCTGGCTCGCTAGCTAACAGTACGTGTATGATCTGTGTCATGACGTGGCCCTTTCTGGGTATAGAGCGTGGCATTCCCCTCTCTCTCTCTCCTACACCCAGGTTCTGTTACCTCAGGTCGTAAATTCCTGGAGGAGACTCTCCCCCTGACCATGCAGAAAGAGACACATAGAGAGGGGTTGTTGAATTCCTAACCATACCCGGTGGAGCATTGGCTACACGGGTGGCCTGCTGGAGGTCATTTTGCAGGGCTCTGGCAGTGCTCCTCCTTGCACAAAGGCGGAGGTAGCGGTCCTGCTGCTGGGTTGTTGCCCTCCTACGGTCTCCTCCACGTCTCCTGATGTACTGGCCTGTCTCCTGGTAGGGCCTCCATGCTCTGGACACTACGCTGACAGACACAGCAAACCTTCTTGCCACAGCTCGCATTGATGTGCCATCCTGGATGAGCTGCACTACCTGAGCCACTTGTGTGGGTTATAGACTCCGTCTAATGCTACCACTAGAGTGAAAGCACCGCCAGCATTCAAAAGTGACCAAAACATCAGCCAGGAAGCATAGGAACTGAGAAGTGGTCTGTGGTCACCACCTGCAGAACCACTCCTTTATTGGGGGTGTCTTGCTAATTGACTATAATTTCCACCTGTTGTCTATTCCATTTGCACAACAGCATGTGAAATTTATTGTCAATCAGTGTTGCTTCCTAAGTGGACAGTTTGATTTCACAGAAGTGTGATTGACTTGGAGTTACATTGTGTTGTTTAAGTGTTCCCTTTATTTTTTTGAGCAGTGTATATTGATTGCAATTATTCCCGAATGAGTGAGCATTCATGTGCAAAGGATTAGCATTTCAATTAATATAATTTTCAACTGTGTAGTGACTCTTGTAATTCCCGCCCTTCTCAGTCCACACCCACTTCCCTTTGTCCACCAAGCCGTCATATCGGCTTAGCCAACTAGAGAACCTCCCTTATCATTTCCTTGTAACCATATGTACTGTTTGTTTGTTTATGCATTTCTGTTATTATTTAGTTAGTTCGTAAATAAATGATTTTAGACAATTGGTGTATGGATGATTCATAGTAAAGGCTGGGTTCGTGCAGATAACCAACAATTTACGACGTTTGGAATGAGACTAACGTGAGGTAAAGAATAATTCATTAATTAGACTAAATGATCGGATATTAAAATATCTGAAGTTATATTAGGAAAATAAAATCTGAAGATTTTCCTTGGTGCCCCAACTTCCTAGTTAATTACATTTACATGTTTAGTTTAATAATACAGAGAATTGATTTGATAAAATAACAGTCTTCAGTTTATTGATGCCAAAGACACGACATCTGTGTTGTAATATTATTCGTATCTCTCAGAGCCATTTGCGTTGCTAGTTATAGCCTACCTGCAAATTTATGCGGGGTAGTAATGTCATGAGTTGGGATTATGGTTAATTGTTTAGCTACCTAGGTCAGAGTGAGCTGTCCTCTCATTTGTGTCTGGATGTAGCTAGCCAACGTTAGCCAGTTAGCTTGGGCGCTTGACTGCTGTTATGACAGAACGCTCCTTAACTTCTTTGATATAGGGGGCAGCATTTTCACTTTTGGATGAATTGCGTGCCCATAGTGAACTGCCTCCTACTCTGTCCCAGATACTAATACATGCATATCATTGTTATTACTATTGGATAGAAAACACTCTGACGTTTCTAAAACTGTTTGAATGATGTCTGTGAGTATAACAGAACTCATATGGCAGGCAAAAACCTGAGAAAAAATCCAAACAGGAAGTGAGAATTCTGAGACTGGTCGATGTTAAAGTCATCGCCTATTCAATTCCCTGTAATATATGGATCTGTTTGCACTTCCTACGCCTTCCACTAGATGTCAACAGTCTGTAGAACGCTGAATGAAGCCTCTAGTGTGATGTGGGCCCGGATGGGAGGTGTTTCAGTCATTGGTCTGGCAGATTGCCAGTTCTTGCTCACGTGCTTTCCTCATGATATCGCCTTGCGTTCCATAACTTATACAGACATGAAGGAATGCTCCGGTTGGAACGTTATTGGATATATATGATAACAACATCCTGAAGATTGATTCTCTACTAAGTTTGACCAGTTTATTCGACTTGTAATATAACTTTTTGAAGTTTTCGTCCGACGTTTGCCTGCATCTGTGCGAGCGTTTGGACACGTGTACTACACATGCTAGAAAAAGTAGCTAATTGGACATAAGTAATGGACATTATCGAACAAAACAACGATTTATTGTGGAACTAGGATTCCTGGCAGTGCATTCTGATGAACATAATCAAAAGGTAAGGGAATATTTATGATGTAATAAGGTATAAGGTAAGGGAATATTTATGATGTAATTTCGTATTTCTGTTAACTCCAACATGGCGGAGAAATTTTGTTAAATCTGAGCGCCGTCTCAGATTATTGCATGGTGTGCTTTTTCCGTAAAGTTTTTTTGAAATCTGACAGCGGTTGCATTAAGAACAAGTGTATCTTTAATTCTGTGTAAAACATGTATCTTTCATCAAAGTTTATGATGAGTTTTTCTGTTATTTGATGTGGCTCTCTGCAATTTCTCCGGATATTTTGGAGTCATTTCTGAACATGGCGCCAATGTAAACTGAGATTTGTGGATATAAATATGCACATTATCGAACAAAACATAAATGTATTGTGTAACATGATGTCCTATGAGTGTCATCTGATGAAGATCATCAAAGGTTAGTGATTAATTTAATCTCTTTCTGCTTTTTGTGACTACTATCTTTTGCTGGTAAAATGGCTGTGTTTTTCTGTGGCTATGTACTGAGCTAACATAATTGTTTGGTGTGCTTTCCCCGTAAATCTTTTTTGAAATCAGACATGTTGGCTGGATGCACAACATGTGTAGCTTTAATTTGGTGTCTTTCATGTGTGATTTTCATGAAAGATTGATTTTTATAGTAATATATTTGAATTTGGCGCGCTACATTTTTTTTCTGGATTTTGGCCAAGTGGGAAGCTACCGTCCCACCTATCCCAGAGAAGTTAAAGAGATGGGTGGGGCTAAAGCTTAAGAGGGTGTGAACGATGCTGAATGGGTGTAGACAAAGAAGAGCTCCTCAGTATGTGTGCCAAAACATTCAAGGGACATTTTCTCAAAAGTGAGGTTACAAGTTTATCAATTTTCAAAGCAGAATTATGTTCCCATTGTTCCTCTGCTGTAGTGTATGATATACCATTTTCTAGCTCTGAGTCTCTATTTTATCCAATGTAAACAACGCAATTTCTAATTGTGCTACATAAGACCAAATCAAGCCGGTCGGTCACATACACTGGAGTTGCTTTTTCAAAGACGACATTGAATGTTCCTGAGTGGCCTAGAAAATGGCTGTCTCGCAATGATCAACAACGAACTTGACAGAGCTTGAAGAATTTAAAAAAGAATCATGCCCAAATATTGTACAATCCAGGTGTGCAAAGCTCTTAGCGACTTACCCAGAAAGACTTACAGCTGTAATCACTGCCAAAGGTGCTTCTACAAATCATTGACTCGGGTGGGAATACTTGTGTAAATGAGATGGATATTTCTGTATTTAGTTTTCATTAAATTTGCAAAAACGTATAAAAAAAAAGAGTATTCACTTTGTTATTATGGGGTATTGTGTGTACATGGGTGAGATTTTTTTTTAATTTAACTTCTTTGGGCTGCAAGCCCGAAGCCGGGCACAATATGACAACAGCCACTTCAAGTGCAGGGCGCGAAATTCAAAAGACTCTGTAGAGACTCTGTATTCCTTATAACATTCACCCACAGTATTTGTTAACCTGTCTAGCCCCGGGGTTCCTAGCGGAACTCCTCCCACATTCCACTGAAAAGGCAGAGCGCGAAATTCAAAAATAATTTTTTTGAAATATTTAACTTTCACACATTAACAAGTCCAATACAGCAAATGAAAGATAAACATCTTGTGAATCCAGCCAACATGTCCGATTTAAAAAAATGTTTTACAGCGAAAACACCACGTATATTTATGTTAGCTCACCACCAAATACAAAAAAGGACAGACATTTTTCACAGCACAGGTAGCATGCACAAAACCAACCTAACTAACCAAGAACCAACCAAACTAACCAAGAAACAACTTCATCAGATGACAGTCTTATAACATGTTATACAATAAATCTATGTTTTGTTCGAAAAATTTGCATATTTGAGGTATAAATCAGTTTTACATTGCAGCTACCATCACAGCTACCGTCACAAATAGCACCGAAGCAGCCAGAGTAATTACAGACACCAACGTGAAATACCTAAATACTCATCATAAAACATTTCTGAAAAATACATGGTGTACAGCAAATGAAAGACAAGCATCTTGTGATTCCAGCCAATATTTCCGATTTCTTAAGTGTTTTACAGCGAAAACACAATATAGCATTATATTAGCTTACCACAATAGCCAGAAACACAAGCCATTTACCAGCAGCAAAAGTTAGCGATCGTAACAAACCAGCAAAAGATATATAATTTGACTAACCTTGATAAGCTTCATCAGATGACAGTCCTATAACATCAGGTTATACATACACTTATGTTTTGTTCTGAAATCAGTGGTTATACATTGTGCTAACGTAGCATCTTTTTCCCAGAATGTCCGGATATTTTTATGACACAACTATTCTGACCAAATAACTATTCATAAACGTTACTAAAAAATACATGTTGTATAGGAAATGATAGATACACTAGTTCTTAATGCAATCGCCGTGTTAGAATTCTAAAAATAACTTCATTACGACATCCAGCTTAGTTATAGCGAGAGAGTGCCCAAAATCTGGGCGTAAAGTACTAGTACACATGTTCGACAGATATATGAAATAGCATCATAAAATGGGTCCTACTTTTGATGATCTTCCATCAGAATGTTGTACAAGGGGTCCTTTGTCGGGAACAATCGTTGTTTGGTTTTAGAATGTCCTCTTCTCCAGTCAATTAGCACGGAAAGCTAGCAAAGTGGCGCGAAGCTCTCCTTCGTGAACAAACGCAGACAAAGCAACACGCCTAACGTCCCGAAAAAATTTAAATAATCTAATAAAACTATATTGAAAAAACATACTTTACGATGATATTGTCACATTTATCAAATAAAATCAAAGCCGGAGATATTAGTCGTCTATAACGACAGCTTTTCAGAAGGCAATACCAGGTCCCTTCTCGCGCGTTCCAGAAAACAGGAAATTGGTGTCACATCATGCCAAGAGCTTTTATTCGACCTCAGATCATGTTATACACTCCATTTCTTCTCTCACTGCCTGTTGACATCTAGTGGAAGGCGTATGAAGTGCATGTATACTAATAAATATCAAGCACATTTATAGGCAGGCCCTAGAACAGAGCATCGATTTCAGATTTTCCACTTCCTGAAGTTTGCTGCAAAATGAGTTCTGTTTTACTCACAGATATAATTCAAACGGTTTTAGAAACTAGAGAGTGTTTTCTATCCAATAGTAATAATAATATGCATATTGTACGAGCAAGAATTGAGTACGAGGCCGTTTGAAATGGGCACCTTTTATCCAGGCTACTCAATACTGCCCCTGCAGCCCAAACAGGTTAATCCATTTTGAATTTTGGCTGTAACACAACAAAATATGGAATAAGTCAAGGGGTATGAATTCTTTCTGAAGACTCTTTTATATGCTCTCATTTCCGCTCTTATACTATTTTGTAGTTATGGAAACTGAGATTTGCCAATGTGCTTTAAGATGAAGAGAGACAGCAGGAGCGGTAAAGATTCTCTGAATGATCGGCTATGAAAACTGACATTTACTCCTGAGGTGCTGACCTGTTGCACCCTCGACAACTACTGTGATTAATATTATTTGACCCTGCTGGTCATCTATGAACATTTGAACATCTTGGCCATGTTCTGTTATAATCTCCACCCGGCACAGCCAGAAGAGGACTTGCCACCCCTCATAGCCTGGTTCCTCTCTAGGTTTCTTCCTAGGTTCTGGCCTTTCTAGGGAGTTTTTCCTAGCCACCGTGCTTCTACACCTGCATTGTTTGGGGTTTTAGGCTGGGTTTCTGTATAGCACTTTGTGACATCAGGTGATGTAAGAAGGGCTTTATAAATAGATTTGATTGAGAGAGAAAAAGCAGCATTTAAGTGGGCCTAGACTATTCTCATCATCTCATATTCTCTATTCTCAACCCGCAAAGGCATTTTAATAGGAAAAGCAGCCTTGGAAAATGACATCTTTAACCTCAGCCAAAAAACTGTGCAGCCAGTTGAGGAAATCTAGGACTGGGAGATGTTTTAATGCAAATGTAATTATACCATACAGTCCTGAGTGAAAGAGCTCACTCCTAAGTCTCCTACCCCCTCTACTGACTCTTCTACTGTCCATCTCTAACCCGTTCCCTTCCTTCTCTCTTCCTCCCTCCTTTTCTTGTACATGACCTGAAATGCCGACAGCAGATAGCAGCACTTGTCATCTGTTATTCATCATTTGTGGTTGGTTAGGTCTGATGATGCAGAGCTGGAGGTAGTGACTTCTTCACCCTGGTCTCCAGCCACAGTCCTGCTAAGGAGGAGAGTTTACACTGACTCGTCTCTCCTCTTTATGCAACAAACTCCTAGTCAGCACAACAGGCCAGGAAGGAGGGTGGATAAACCTGACATCTAACTTCCTCTTCTCCTTTTATTCCACCCACCTACTCTCTGTCATTTCCTGAGATCTTATTTCATCCAGCTCACTGTAGACCTACATTAAATGATACTTTTTTTTGTTGAATTATTTATATTTCTGGAAACAGGAAAGGCATCGGTAGGGGTTAAAATACCACCAGCGTTTTCAGGTAGAGCTGAAGTTGACTGTATAAGATACGACTGTACTGTTCGTGGGTTTGTGGGCAGACTTGTGAATGACGTCGCCACATAATTATCTAACTGGTGCATCACTCTGGCTTGAGGTAGGTTACTTTTTCAGATCCCCCTTGTCTATGAGCTGTCTGTGTGTGGGCATGGATTTACACTGCTAAGGGAATGTGTGGGGATGGCAGGGAATTGGTAACCAGACGGTTGTGGAGTCCCTCTGGGAGATGTTGTAGGCCTATCCATTCTGCCCCAGAGCTGAATCACTTAACCTAAGCTAGTGAGACTGTTTTAAAGTTGCTCTAACTGTAACTCCCACCCACACGCAGTGCAGAAAAGAGAGTGGCGCAATGAGAAAGTAGGGCACTTCTCATTAATGTGTCCAAAGGGATGGGTGGGTTCATGCACAGCATGTGTGCCTGTGGAGCCATGTTTCCTCTTCCTCCCTGCAGTATGAGCCTGCGAAGGTGTGTTTTATTATTATAAGCCAGCCTATTTCTCAGTGCAACTAGAAGGCTAGAAGACATGTTGGATGACTAGTGTATTGCTGATGGGCTGAGCACAGTGTGCTGATGTGTGTAGCCTAGCTTGTGCAGAGTGGTGAACACACTGTTCCATAACAGCAGCCCTTCAATTATGAATGCACAGCACTTGGTAACATTTGTTACCCTTATACAAAGTGTTTTAATGCCATTATGACCCAGTGTAATCTCCCACTGCTCGGCTATTGTTTCCTGTTGGGGAACTCAGATTGGGACTGCATGGAGCTTCTCTGTGATGTCATATTCTGCCCAGTGCTAGTGGAGGTTGTTCCCGCCCAGTGTGGTTTCTCTGCAGTCAGTCAGTGACTGAGTCTCTGACAGGGAGTAGCCACTGTGCGGTGGGTCTGTGGCGTTCACTGTCAGCCCTCACCCTGTCTTTGTTTCTGCCCATGGCCCTGGAAGGCTTTAATGAAATCTTGGCACCGGAGGACCAGCCTAAAGCCTACTGTTTATCTGTGTACACAGCATGTTTGTGTGTTTTACCACTTAGCCTGAACAGAGTTCTAGACGGGTAGTCTGTCTCAAGTTAGTTAGTCTGTCTTTGCTAGAGAATTTGCAACCTCTACTTTGAGGTGGTTGAGCGAGGGCATTCCAGGCCGTGTGAGCGTGAGCACCTTAGCCTACATTGAGGGCTTATTGCAGATCATGGGGTACGTTCTATGAGCTCCATATACACTTTAACACAAGGCCTGTTGGTTGCCAGAGAGGGAAGGCTGCTGGAGATACTGTCTGACTCACAACGACCAGAGTAAACAACACTTTATAACAATTCAGTCTGTAGGCTGCAAGGACAGGAGGAGTCATACTGTGTTTGAGCCCTCTGTTTTCAAACTACTCAAACAATAACTTTGTTCAGAGACAAAACTGAAACTTAGAATGAGGAGGGAAAAGTTTATCATTGGGTGATATGTCTCAGGACTAACCACAGTTCAAAACAACTTGTTTTCACAAAACCGAGATGAACATCAGAGACCGTTAGGCTATTATTACTACTTCAATTTTTTTGCTTCGCCGATATTGACTCACTCTTGTCTTGTCACTTTGTGGCATTGCGAACAAAGCTTGTTTTAGTTAGGATTTGCTGTTAAGTAAAGGAGCCAGAAGAGCCAGAACGAGAGAGGGAGGGTTGTGGAAGTGGAAACCTCTGTGACTCACAATGCTGCCTGGTGTTGTGCCACATCCCTTCAAACTACATTTAGCTTTGGGACAGGATTCGCTCTCTCTCTTTCAGACACACACACACACACACACACACACACACACACACACACACACACACACTTGTAATTACTGTGGCTCTCCTGGCGACAGGCGTCTGTCCGCTGCTCAAAAACAAGCTCGAACCACAGCCAATCAGACCAGCTCATTCACCCCCAGACCCCCCAATCAACCACTCTCAAGTCCGGAGGGTCATAAAATAAATAATTGTTTCTTAGGGGGTAGATCAGCTTTAATATAGCAGATAGATTGTAGCTTCCATCAATGTAATTGTCACTTCTAATCCCCCATATATTTTTTTGGAAACATATACACTACTGTTCAAAAGTTTGGGGTCACTTATTTTTTAAACAAAAACAATTGCCCATTTTTAAAATCACATAAAATTTATCAGAAATACAGTGTAGACATTGTTAATGTTGTAAAATACTATTGTACCTGGAAACAGCAGATTCATTTTTTTAAATATATTTTTTTTATTCAATAAAAAATCTGCTGTTTCCAGCTACGATAGTCATTTACAACATTAACAATGTCTACACTGTATTTCTGATCAATTTGTTATTTTAATGGACAATTTTTTTTTGCTTTTCTTTCAAAAACAAGGAAATTCATAAGTGACCCCAAACCATTCATTCTTTCCTTTACACGGATCAGTCGTCCTGGTCCCTTTGCAGAAAAACAGCCCCAAAGCATGATGTTACCACCCCCATGCTTCACAGTAGGTATGGTGTTCTTTGGATGCAACTCAGCATTCTTTGTCCTCCAAAGATGACGAGTGGAATTTTAACCAAAAAGTTCTATTTTGGTTTCATCTGACCATATGACATTCTCCCAATCTTCTTCTGGATCATTCAAATGCTCTCTAGCAAACTTCAGACGGGCCTGGACATGTACTGGCTTCAGCAGGGGGACACGTCTGGCACTGCAGGATTTGAGTCCCTGGCGGCGTAGTGTGTTACTGATGGTAGGCTTTGTTACTTTGGTCCCAGCTCTCTGCAGGTCATTCACTAGGTCCCCCCCGTGTGGTTCTGGGATTTTTGCTCACCGTTCTTGTGATCATTTTGACCCCACGGGGTGAGATCTTGCGTGGAGCCCCAGATCGAGGGAGATTATCAGTGGTCTTGTATGTCTTCCATTTCCTAATAATTGCTCCCACAGTTGATTTCTTCAAACCAAGCTGCTTACCTATTGCAGATTCAGTCTTCCCAGCCTGGTGCAGGTCTACAATTTTGTTTCTGGTGTCCTTTGACAGCTCTTTGGTCTTGGCCATAGTGGAGTTTGGAGTGTGACTGTTTGAGGTTGTGGACAGGTGTCTTTTATACTGATAACAAGTTCAAACAGGTGCCATTAATACAGGTAACGAGTGGAGGACAGAGGAGCCTCTTAAAGAAGGAGTTACAGGTCTGTGAGAGCCAGAAATCTTGCTTGTTTGTAGGTGACCAAATACTTATTTTCCACCATAATTTGCTAAATAAATTCATTAAAGATCCTACAATGTGATTTTCTGGATTTTTTCCCCCTCATTTTGTCTGTCATAGTTGAAGTGTACCTATGATGAAAATTACAGGCCTCATCTTTTTAAGTGGGAGAACTTGCACAATTGGTGGCTGACTAAATACTTTTTTGCCCCACTGTATATCATTTAAAAAATATATATATTTTCCTTTCTAACCCTACCACCCCTCCCCTAATTGAAGTAAACTAGTGAACAACAACGCTTAGGCCTTTACTTCCAGCTTATACATACTATATACATTTTATGGACACAGTCTGTTTTGCAATAGTTCTGTTTTGTTTGTTTTTGCTCCTGTTCTTCCTCAACCTCTCCCATCTATTCCTGATGTCCATCTGGAATGTTTTCTATTTGCCATATCTTTCAAACTGTGCTCTTTCGCAAAAGTTCTTAACTTATACAACCCTCTTCCCTCTTGCCTTGCTGTTGCAGAAACAAAACTTAAGAACGGGAAGCATAAAAATAGCACACAGAACAGATCGACCGCTTCTTAGACTTGCTTTCAATGAGAAAGAAATGTAATTTATAGATCTTTCAATGTGAATTTGATCAGGTCGCCTAAAAAGTTACAAATTGCAGCTTTAAAACGCTACTCCTCTGGTGCTGAATGAGGAACTTGATTTGTGGTATCTATAGACAAAGGTCTCCCTACTCAATATTTTCCAAACTAGTGCCTAAAACAACATGACCGCTATTGACCAATACAAATTCATGTGGGCGTGGTCTGGCACATAAACCCTTTGCCTGGGATTGCGTCATCATCAAGTCCCTGTTTTCGTCCCCTACGGATAGACAGAGCCTCAGCGTCCCTCTTATTTCTCCATCTTTAAACCAGAGCTGTTCAATTCTGGTCCAGGAGGGCTGAAACACTTCTGGTTTTTATTTCCAACTGGTAGTTAATTGCACTCACCTGGTGTCCCAGGTCTGAATTAGTCCCTTATTAGAAGGAGAGGATAAAAACCAAGTGTTTCGGCCCAACAGGACCGACATTGAACAGCCATGCTTTAAACTCTTTACTGAGCAAGCATATGTCTCTGATCATTTGGCGCTAGATTTTTCCACATAAGTTCAATGTTCGTGTCTGAGAGGGAGTTTATGGGAACTGGGAATGGTGTTTTGAAGGGGATTTTCCCTCCATGCTAGACAGTTTTGTGTCCTTGGAGTCCATTGTCTTATAGGAGCTTAGCATTGTGTGTTTTTAGGCATGCAGGCCATGTTGGCTTAGTGCAGTCCTGACATTTCCTCAGTGAGAGAACTGTGTGCATTTTTCACTGCTTCACACGCTGGTTGTGTCCCCTACCTCCTTAGCATGGGACTGTTTACGTAGGCCTGTGCACTATCCACAACTGCTTTCCTGGCTGTCCTAGTGCTCCAAACCAGTAGTAGTGCATGTCTGTTTCTAGCTATCCTGCTGATGCTCTATCAACACGGATCCGTCCTCCTGTCTGCCCTGTGGTTTAGGACCCTTGTATTCTCTGTCACTCCAATGTCTGACGTGGAAGAGACGGGGGATGTGATAAATATTAGGACTATACTGAGTGACAGGAAACAACCTATTAGCAACAGCCTGCTCTTCAAGGTCCATTCATGCTCTACCACATGTCGTTCATTCAATACAGAATAAGGGTCTGAATGCCATGGCGGTATGCTTATGTGAATGATGGGGAGTGAATTGAAAGGGAGGAAAGAGATACATACTCTTCTTTATAGGTGTTAATTAGGGCGCGCTTCGATCTGTGGTTTGTGATGATGATAACTCCATGAGTCGTTCTCCCGAAGCCACTCTCCCTCCGTATGACCAACCTTTTATATAAACACTATGGAATGGTTTTCCTAGTGTTAACTCAACGTTATTACGGCATAAGAAAGGCATTATGACTCCATTAGCAGAGTGCTGGTTACCACAGCCTGAGCCCTGAGTTATCATGGCCATAGCATAACCTCAGCATTAGCAGGTCTGGTTTCTCCATCACCCAGCAGAGACAGACATACTCCCCTGTCTGGTACCGTAGACCTGTGGGGGATGACCCCTCATCCTCCCCCTCAACCAGACACAGTTAACCACCTCTGGAGAGTTAAGGGGTCTGCATACTAGATTCGGTTTGCTCCTAGTATAACTCAGCTAGGTTAAGTCAACATCTGTGCCTCGCATACTCCCTTAAGACTTTTGCTTGATAAAGGGCAAAAAAAATGTTGTCAATAGTACTGTTTGTCCCTGTTGAGATGCCTTAGCCAGTATACACTTCCTCAAAATAGTCAGACTTATTCTAAGATAACTCATTCATTTACTTTTTTTTCCCCGATGAGGTGTCAGTCACAGAATTTTACATCTAATAAAGATGCTCGGTACAGTATTTCTCAAGTGAAAATTTTGCATTAACATTTAGTCGTCAACAAACACTTCATTGAAGAATTCCTACTGTTGACCAATCATTGACGAAGGATGTAGACTTCGGCTACCGAACTTAAAATGCCTCAAGAAAAAAAATGGTGTGTACGAACAGCCCAAAGAAAAAACCTGCAGGAGACAAAAACAAAAACTTTACAAAATGTTGTCATAATATATGCACAAACTATTTCGAACTGTATCAGATGGAAAGCATGCCGACGCCTTTAGAGATCGCTGGAACATTTTAATTTTTTATTTTGGGGAAGACTTATTTTAAGTCCCATGTGCATTCCAGTGCTCAGAATTCAGGCAGCTGAGAGGTGTCTGTGTGAAAAGGGGGATTTGTGAAACCTGATGCCTTTGGAGCTGCTACTGTGCACAAAGTAATGATCTGACCTTGTGTGTTATTGTGTGTAAAATTACACGCGCACACAAACACATTAATGACTAAACCTTCTGTCTCTGTGTTCAATGCTTGTGTGTGTCTGTGTTTGACATGCACAGATGCAGTCAGTGTTAAAGCACCAGGCTTTTCACTCTGCCAAGAACACCTGCTCTCTGCACTAACTGAAGTGGCTCTCCAACCATGTCACCCATTAACTTCTAACTTTACACACACCACACGAAATAGTAGTTATTTTTAGGTTTTTAAACAACTAATTGACCAACATCCATTCAATTATTTTAATTCCATTTGATAATTTTTTTTTCTGTGGGTTCAATGAGCAATTTCTCTAGAGAAAAATCAGATCAATCCCGAACTGTGCGATGTAGTAGGGAATTGGAGTTTCCAATGTCCAATATTCTACATAGTTTAGCGCAAAAAACATGGTAATTAACTAAAATGACCATAATCCATTGTGCCCTACTTGTCCAATCTGTGCAGACATGAAGAGACAGAAGAACGCGCGATAGAGAGCAGCAGTTTCCTGTGTTCTCAACCTGGAAATACATAGTTGGTATTCAGCAATCTTAAAAGTAAATACTTTTACGAACTACTAAAATAGTGATTTTGTCAGACAGCATAGGCAGTAACTCTATATAGCTGATGCCTATATAGAGCTGCAAATAGGCCTTAAACAAATGTAATATTCACAACTGAAATATTTGATTAAAGTAATGTGAATAATGATAGATAATAAGTTATAAGAAGTAATGTGTAGTCACTACCATCGTGGGACTTTTATTAATTGTTTTATTCTGTGTTACAGCATTCAACCCATATAGTGCATTTAATCTAAAAAAAAACAATATCAATCGAAAACTGGGATTGTTTTTCATAATTGAACTGAAACCAAACCGACCTCAAAAAGCACTAATCGCTCAGCACTAACAAAGACAGCCACTCTGCTCAATCGCCCAATTTATCCACGATGGAGAGGGAGTTGAGTTAAATTATAACACTTATTAACATCCATTTTATACCTGTACTAATGATTCTGTCCTTATGTTCATCAATAATCAAATAATATTTACAGTTGAAGTCGGAAGTTTACATACACCTTAGCCAAATACATTTAAACTCCGTTTTTCACAATTCATGACATTTAATCCTAGTAACAATTCCCTGTCTCAGGTCAGTTAGGATCACCACTTTATTTTAAGAATGTGAAATGTCAGAATAATAGTAGAGAGAATGATTTATTTCAGCTTTTATTGCTTTCATCACATTCCCAGTGGGTCAGAAGTTTACATACACTCAATTAGTATTTGGTAGCATTGTCTTTTAAATCGTTTAACCTGGGTCAAACGTTTCGGATAGCCTTCCAATAGCTTCCCACAATAAGTTGGGTGAAATTTGGCCCTTTCCTCCTAACAGAGCTGCTGTAACTGAATCAGGTTTGTAGGCCTCCTTGCTTGCACACGCCTTTTCAGTTCTGCCCACTAATTTTCTAGAGGATTGAGGTCAGAGCTTTGTGATGGCCACTCCAATACCTTGACATTGTTGTCCTTTAGGCCATTTTGCCACAACTTTTGAAGTATGCTTGGGGTCATTGACCATTTGGAAGACCCATTTGCGAGCGACCAAGCTTTAACTTCCTGACTGATCTCTTCAGATGTTGCTTCAATATTATCCACAATTTTCCTGCCTCATGTCGCCATCTATTTTGTGAAGTGCACCAGTCTCTCCTGCAGCAAAGTACCCCCACAACATGCTGCTGCCACCCCCGTGCTTCACGGTTGGGATGGTGTTCTTCCGCTTGCAAGCCTCCCTTTTTCCTCCAAACATAACGATGGTCATTATGGCCAAACAGTTCTATTTTTGTTTCATCAGACCAGAGGACATTTCTCCAAAAATGATGATCTTTGTCCCCATGTGCAGTTGCGAACCATAGTCTGGCTTTTTTTATGGTGGTTTTGGAGCAGTGGCTTCTTCCTTGTTGAGCGGCCTTTCAGGTTATGTGGATATAGATCATTTGTTACCTGTTTCCTCCAGTATCTTCACAAGGTCCTTTGCTGTTCTGGGATTGATTTGTACTTTTCGCACCAAAGTACGTTCATCTCTTGGAGACAGAACGCGTCCTCTTCCTGAGCGGTATGACGGCTGCGTGGTCCCATGGTGTTTATACTTGCATACTATTGTTTGTACAGATGAACGTGGTAGCTTCAGGTGTTTGGAAATTGCTCCCAAGGATGAACCAGACTTGTGGAGGTTTACCATTTTTTTTCTGAGGTCTTGGCTGATTTCTTTTGATTTTCCCATGATGTCAAGCAAAGAGGCACTGAGTTTGAAGGTAGGCCTTGAAATCCATCCACAGGTACACCTCCAATTGACTCAGGCTAATTAACATAATTTATCAGAAGCTTCTAAAGCTATGACATTTTCTGGAATTTTCCAAGCTGTTTAAAGGCACAGTCAACTTAGTGCATGTAAAGTCACTGGAATTGTGATACAGTGAAATAATCTGTAAACATTTGTTGAAAAAATGACTTGTCATGCACAAAGTAGATGTCCTAACCAACTTGCCAAAACTATATTTTGTTTTAACAAGACATTTGGGGAGTGATTGAAAAACTAGTTTTAATGACTCAACTGTATTTGTCACATGCTTTGTAAACAACAGATGTAGACTAAGAGTGAAATGCTTACTTTCGGGCCCTTCCAAACAATGCAGAGAAAGAAAATAGAGAAATCATAGAAAAGTAATAACTTGCATATTACAGTATTCTCAATAAAATGTGCCTGGCTCATGTATTCTCCTCCAAGAGACCTTTCGGAATGTCTGAGTTCACCCAGGGTTTGTTGTAGTAACTCTGAGTCTCACCTCCTGTCTGCTGAGTGCTGACACACATCGGATAGCACAATCTAGAAGGACACCTAACAGTTGATGGCCCTAATATATATTTTTTTATGTTTTAAGTGGGCGATAGGCTTTGGTCTGAAGCCGAAAAGAAAGGAAATTCACATGAGCACCACAACGCCTACTCCACCCATGATCTACCAAGTTTTTTCAGTACACAGCTTTGACCAACTACATTAGCTATGTTGGTCTATTCAATAGCCAACTAGGGCTGTGGTGCAAATAGGGCTGTGGTGGTCATGACATTTTGTCACCCGGTTACTGTCATGCAAAAAACTGTCAGTCTCACGGTAATTGACGTGGCTAATATAAACACGTTTAGCATCTCCAGGCCTCCAAGGTGCTGATGCAAGCCTTTGGAACATATACATTTAAAGTTTAATACATCAATTTAACTTTAAATCAAGTGATCATATTTTCACCCATCAGATTATTCTCAATTTAAATCTTGTCTTTACTAATATGTCAAATTTGGTTTAGATTTAGAATGGCCCATTTATCAAAGGGGCAGGGGGGAAAATACATATCATCTGTATGCACTCAAATAGCGAATGGAGGCCATACTCTTTCCCGCCAGTCAGTTTTGTAGGCTAATTTGGTTTCATAGCGGAGCATGTGCTTAATATGATTAGCTGAAAAATAAATACAAGAACACTTTTTTTCACTCCACGCATCAACCACCGTTTGAGGAGCATTCTCTCGCTGCCCAACAGGTATATTCTACCCAAACTCTGTATGCCATGGGCTCTCAAACCTTGTTCATACAGCTACCCAGTGCCTAATTTGGGAACATCAAAAGTAACATGTTTTCACAATTAAATATTTCACTAAACTGTTGACAGCCAGTCTGCGCGTTCAAGAAATGAATAAATTAGAGAGGAGGAGATGGAACTGCATGGTGGTGAGATATTCTGTATAGCTGAAGGTAATGTCACACAATTAATTATGAAAATATTTTTTTCAAATCCCTATTACTAAGCTATTCAAAATCAAATACTAATTGTAGGCTAACTGTAAGCCACCCTGCGCAATCAATGAACCAACAGCATCGCCTACAACTATTCGTTCTTTCCCAAACTCATGGATAGAAATGTTGGAGCGTAGCATAAGGAAACCAGTCCATCCAGTATGCATAAGAATACAGTCCACACTAAAAGGCGATTACTCAAATTTGTTTAATTTTGGTGTATAGGCAAGACCAATTATGTACCAAAGACATCTTAAATCAGTCTAGTTTTTTGTGTTTTTCTGCCATGCATAATATGCGTTAGACTATGTATTGTATAACGGCACAGTCATCATTTTTATTCCGCTTTTTCTTTCGGGCTTGGGCCTCTTTCGGGCTTGGGCTCATAAATCTATGCATACGGTCTAATATGCATATGGGGGTTTTGAATGAATCATCACCATGGAAAGCACTGTCTGTGGCGATTATACGGTGACAACAGCCCTAGGTGCAACTCAATATTAGGAAGGTATTCCTAATGTTTGTTATACTCAATGTAGAACTGTAACTACTGTAAGTACTGTAATTGTATTTTTTTTGAGTAGCCTGCCCTACAATTCGCGGGCAGTCCGTTATATTTAGGTTGGGGGAAAAGTCGATATAAAACATTGTTGAATTCAAATGTTCTGCTGACACGTCCACGACAATTTGCCATTGTTTTCTCATTCAGAAACTGACCGTCCTTTTCCACATACAGCGTAAATTACTGCTAAAGATTTAAACATTCTGCCAAAGCCGTAAATAGAACAGTAGTTTATGTAAAATATTTGACAGTATGGGTAGGCCACAGAATTGCTGTGTGATAAGAGTGCCACATCATTCCCTAAGGCAGGACATATAAACCCAATAATCTTTTGATGAACAGAATATTGAACAATAATTTGTATTTTTCATGCTATGGCCTAGTTCTAAATTATACCGCAAATAAAGGGTGTTATTGTCACGAGTATGGGGTGCGCCAAGTATATAAATCTCAATATTTTTGTAAGTGCACAGACTTTTCAGAAATGGTGCACGCAGAAATATGTGAAATTTATGCAACGGTTATACATGAGACAACAGGTGATGTGCTTAACTACAAGGGTTGCTGGCTTTTTCCCTCTAATAGCTCAAATCAGTTTTGAACTATAAACATTTGTTTAGAATTTACCATGGATAGTCAAAAGTAGTTGTTTGCCGTTTTCAGAAGGTGAATAGCTCAATTGATTGCGACAGTCTTACATTGTAAAATAATACTAAATTCCCATTGAAAGCAAAGGAAAATGGTTTAAAGTCATTGACTTTTGAAGGTTGTATAACTCACCCATAGAGACTAAACAAAATATCCCCATGTACACTAGAGCCACGTATTTTTCTTGTGCCTTTTACAGCTTGTTTCTAGCCTAAAGCGTTGCAGAGTTATGCATCCTATACATTTATATAATCTGGGTATGGGGGGGGGGGGGGGGCATTAGCTCAAATGTAAAGAAGACAGGAGAAGGAGCGTACTAGAATCTATTCTGGATGTTCGAAACTGGTGTTTTTCTGATGCTAGCAAGCATGCATTTGCACACCGCACTGTTTACGTACATTTGTTTTCTCAGCTACAGTTTGAGTTGTGTCCTGACTGATAGTGATATGGCTAGCCCTTACCGTAACTTGGACTATGGAGTAGCTAGTTAGCTAGTGTTGCAAAAACCAATTGCATTGCAAGCATGACATTTTGCCCAAAGTTTGGTGTTGGTAGCAAGCTATGTTTTGTGGAAAGATGTAGGATTGGCATTTGGATATGAACTAGCTATCTGTAGCTAGCTTCTGTGTTGATGTCTGCAGTTGTTGTCTGGCTCTAGTTAGCATGTTGGGTGAGTCCCCTATCCTATGCAAAAAAACACAACTTGAGTTTTAATGCACTAACATGCAATGCTATGCGATCTATTTGAAGCAGGTATTTACTTTGCAACATGTATTGTCATTGACTAGAACAAAATATAATTGTATGAGCTATGCATCTGTGTACCAGCATTTTTGTACCCCTCTACTACTAGCTAACTAGCTAGATGGGGCAGTTCAGTCCTAGAGGCAGTCTGTTCAGCATGCCTTCTTGACTTGATACAATGTGTCGTCATGCATTTGTGCATGCACACTGGTAACTGTCATAGCTCAAATCAAATTGTATTAGTCACATTTGCCAAATACAACAGGTGTAGACCGTACAGTGAAATGCTTACTTATGAGCCCCTAACCAACAATGCAGTTAAAAAAATACCAATAAGAATAAAGTAACATGTAATTAAGAGCAGCAGTAAAATAACAATAGCGAGACTATATACAGGGGGTACCGGTACATAGTCAATGTGCGGGGGCACCGGTTAGTTGAGGTAGTATGTACATGTAGGTAGAGTTATTAAAGTGACTATGTATAGACGATATCAACCGGGGGGGGGGTTAAATGCAAATAGTCTGGATAGCTATTTGATTAGATGTTCAGCAGTCTTATGGCTTGGGGGTAGAAGCTGTTTAGAAGCCTCTTGGACCTAGACTTGGTGCTCTGGTACCGCTTGCCGTGCGGAAGGAGAGACAACAGTCTATGACTAGGGTGGCTAGAGTCTTTGACAATTTTTTGGGGCCTTCCTCTGACACCGCCTGGTATATAGGTCCTGGATGGCAGGAAGCTTGGCCCCAGTGATATACTGGGCCGTACGCACTACCCTCTGTAGTGCCTTGCGGGTCGGTCGGAGGCCGAGCAGTTGCCATACCAGGCAGTGATGCAACCAGTCAGGATGCTCTCGATGGTGCAGCTGTAGAACCTTTTGAGGATCTGAGGACCCATGCCAAATATTTTCAGTCTCCTGAGGGGGAATAGGTTTTGTCGTGTCCTCTTCACGGCAGTCCTGGTGTGCTTGGACCATGTTAGTTTGTTGGTGATGTGGACACTTGAAGCATGTGAACTTGAAGCTCTCAACCTGCTCCACTGCAACCCCATCGATGAGAATGGGGGTGTGCTCGGTCCTCTTTTTTCTGTAGTCCACAATCTTCTCCTTTATCTTTATCACAGGAAGAGGTTGTTGTCCTGGCACCACACGACCAGGTCTCCCTATAGTCGGTCTCGTCGTTGTCGGTGATAAGGCCTACCACTTATGTCATCTAAATGTAATGATGGTGTTGGAGTCGTGCCTGGCCGTGCAGTCATGAGAGGAGAGGACTGAGCACGCATCCCTGAGGGGCACCTGTGTTGAGGATCAGCATGGCAGATGTGTTGTTATCTACCCTTACCACCTGGGGGCGGCCCGTCAGGAAGTCCAGGATCCAGTTGCAGAGGGAGGTGTTTAGTCTCAGGGTCCTTAACTTATTGATTAGCTTTGACGGCACAATGGTGTTGAACGCTGAGCTGTAGTCAATGAATAGCATTCTCACATAGGTGTTCCTTTTGTCCAGGTGGGAAAGGGCAATGTGGAGAGCAATAGAGATTCCATCATCAGTGGATCTGTTGGGGCAGTATGCAAACTGGAGTGTGTCTAGGGTGTCTGGGATAAGGGTGTTGATGTGAACCTTAACCAGTCTTTCAAAGCACTTCATGGCTACAGATGTGAGTGCTATGGGTTAGTAGTCATTTAGGCAGATTACCTTAGTGCCCAAGAACACTAAGGTAATCTAAAACATGTTGGTATTACAGACTCGGACAGGGAGAGGTTGAAAATGTCAGTGAAGACACTTGCCAGTTGGTCAGCGCATGCTTGTAGTACACGTCTTGGTAATCCGTCTGGCCCTTGGGCCTTGTGAATGTTGACCTGTTTAAAGGTCTTACTCACATCGGCTGCGGAGAGCGTGATCACACAGTCTCCCGGAACAGCTGGTGCTCCCATGCATGTTTGTGTTATTTGCCTCGAAGCGAGCAAAGAGGTAGTTTAGCTCGTCTGGTAGGCTCGTGTCACTGGGCAACTTGTGTCTGTGCTTCCCTTTGTAGTCTGTAATGGTTTGCAAGCCCTGCCACATCCGACGAACGTCAGAGCCGTTGTAGTACGATTCGATCTTAGTCCTGTATTGACGCTTTGCCTGTTTGATGGTTCGTCGGAGGGCATAGCAGGATTTCTTGTAAGCTTCTGGGTTAGAGTCCCACTCCTTGAAAGCGGCAGTTCTAGCCTTTAGCTCAGTGCGGATGCTGCCTGTAATCAATGGCTTCTGGTTGGGGTATGTACGCATGGTCACTGTGGGGCAACGTCATCGATGCGCTTATTGATTAAGCCAAGGACTGATGTGGTGTACTCCTCAATGCCATCGGAGGAATCCCGAAGCGTATTCCAGTCTGTGTTAGCAAAACAGTCCTGTAACTTAGCATCTTCTTCATCTGACCACAGCAAATACTACTGAACTCATGACAAAATCATGTTTAGACATTGTAGTGGCTATTGATTTTTGGTTTTTGCTTCGTGATATTGCTAATATCATCTTTTGGGCATTTAACTACTGGTATGTATCTAATCCGGTTTTGGCATGAAAAATTACTGAAGTCCCAAATTCCCATGAGTTACTGTGAGATTTTGCTCGCTCACAGATATGGAGCCTCAGAAATAAAGATCCGTTCACAGATTAGGAGCCACTCCCTTAATAAAAACTGTTGCATCTACAAACTTAGTCAATCCTAAAATTAAGTCCAATGGTCACTTTATGGATGCTAAAGTCTAATTTTTATCCTATATCTAGAATTTGAACTATGTCGTTGCAGAAATTACTCTGAATACTCAAATGCTAAAGGCGCTGTCAAAAATCCGGTATGTGGTTCTCTGTAACGTTTGGACTGCTCATGACAAGAGGTGGCATGTGTGTTGTGTACCTACATTCAAGTTGATTTGTGAATTTATCGATATTAGCATTGAACTTCAACCAATCCCATACTATAGTTGCGCTGACTGAGGGAGAATGATCACCTGAGTCTCCTCTGGGAACGATGTCTCCTTGCAGCCAGGACAGCCAGACTCGCTCTGTGTGTGTGTGTGTGTGTGTTTGTGTGTGTGTGTGTGTGTGAGACAGAGGCGCTACAGTAGGTTCTTCTCTGTAATGCGTATGTACAGTTGAAGTCAGAAGTTTACATACACTTAGGATGGAGTCATTAAAACTCGTTTTTCAAGGACTCCACAAATTTCTTGTTCAAACTATAGTTTTGGCAAGTCGGTTAGGACATCTACTTTGTGCATGACACAAGTAATTTTTCCAACAATTGTTTACAGACAGATTATTTCACTTATTATTCGCTGTATCACAATTCCAGTGGGTCAGAAATGTACATACACTAAGTTGACTGTGCCTTTAAACAGCTTGGAAAATTCCAGAAAATTATGTCATGGCTTTAGAAGCTTATGATAGGCTAATTGATGTCAATTGGAGGTGTCCCTGTGGATGTATTTCAAGGCTTAAGTGGGAAAATCAAAAGAAATCAGCCAAGACCTCCCAAAAAATTGTAGACCTCCACAAGTCTGGTTTATCCTTGGGAGCAATTTCCAAACGTCTGAAGCTACCACGTTCATCTGTACAAACAATAGTACGCAAGTATAAACACCATGGGACCACGCAGCCGTCATACTACTCAGGAAGGAGACACGTTCTGTCTCCTAGATATGAACGTACTTTGGTACAAAAAGTTCAAATCAATCCCAGAACAACAGCAAAGGACCTTGTGAAGATGCTGGAGGAAAAGGGTACAAAAGTATCTATATCCACATTAAAACAAGTCCCTAAACGACATAACCTGAAAGGCCGCTCAGCAAGGAAGAAGCCACTGCTCCAAAACCGCCATTAAAAAAGCCAGACTACGGTTTGCAACTGCACATGGGGACAAAGATTGAACTTTTTGGAGAAATGTCCTCTGGTCTGATGAAACAAAAATAGAACTGTTTGGCCATAATGACCATCGTTATGTTTGGAGGAAAAAGGGTGAGGCTTGCAAGCCGAAGAACACCATCCCACGGGGGTGGCAGCATCATGTTGTGGGGGTGCTTTGCTGCAGGAGGGACTGGTGCACTTCACAAAATAGATGGCATCATGAGGCAGGAAAATTATGTGGATATATTGAAGCAACATCTCAAGGGATCAGTCAGGAAGTTAAAGCTTGGACGCAAATGGGTCTTCCAAATGGACAATGACCCCAAGCATACTTCAAAAGTTGTTGCAAAATGGCTTAAGACAAAGTCAAGGTGTTGGAGTGGCCATCACAATGCCCTGACCTCAATCCCATAGAAAATGTGTGGGCAGAACTGAAAAAGTGTGTGCAAGCAAGGAGGCCTACAAACCTGACTCAGTTTACCAGCTCTGTCAGGAGGAATGGCCCAAAATTCACCCAACTTATTGTGGGAAGCTATTGGAAGGCTACCCGAAACGTTTGACCCAGGTTAAATGATTTAACGGCAATGCTACCAAATACTAATTGAGTGACGTAAACTTCTGACCCACTGGGAATGTGATGAAAGCAATAAAAGCTGAAATAAATCATTCTCTCTACTATTATTCTGACATTTTACATTCTTAAAATAGTGGTGATCCTAACTGACCTGAGACAGGGAATTTTTACTAGGATTAAATGTCATGAATTGTGAATAACTGAGTTTAAATGTATTTGGCTAAGGTGTATGTAAACTTCCGACTTCAACTGTATGCTTGTCGCTAATCTTATAGGCTGATTACTTTTGATACAATAGAAGGAGTAGCTTTCACAAACGGTTATGTTAAGCATTTCTTTGCCTTCCTCTTTCCCCTGATGGTTAGGTGATTACATTAGAGGTCTGATTTCACTGTGATCTGTCTTTTCTTTGTGTATAGCTCTCTCTGCTTTTGAGGGGAGCCTAAAAATAACAACAGATCTCTAGTGGTCGAGCAGATCTCTAGTGGTCTGGTTATTAACATCTACCAATATATGGCTATTTAAATCCCCTGCTTCCCATTTAGAAAAATCTCCATCTTAAAGTTCCAGTTCCAGTAGTGAGCGCCCATACAGCCACTCTCTCCTCCTGGACAATAGGCTCATCAGAACACACATCATTCTCCCTCAGAGATTGGTCTCAGTGGATGAAACTCTGTATCTGCTGGGTTGCACTGTGATCTTTCAAGCATCACCTGTTTGGAGTGAGTGAATGCCCTTTTGTGGAATTCCTGGCTGGGAATGCAGTCGCTATGTGTAACTAGCTAATTAACTCCATCACTGTCAGCTCACTAACTAGCCTTATTGAGCCACCAGGAAATGACACAGCTGCCACTGATATTTGACATGCCTAACAAGAGTCAACAGCTGTCCAACAGTAAACGCAATGCTGTGGTTCCACCCTGTAGACCTAGGAGCCAAGGTTGCAAAGTCAACTGTGGTCAATGCAGGGCACTTCAGCAATGGGAAAATTCACATACCTAGTCGTTGCGTTACGTGCTAGTCAAACATCAGAGAATTCAGGGAAGGATTACAAAGAGTTTCTGAGTGTTTCCCGTCCTTTATTTGCTTGAGATCCCACCCCTATAAAATGGCACAACTCAACTGTTAATCTCTAGGGCACGACAGGGCGGTCAGAAAATATATTTTTGTCCTCTGTTTTTTCGACCAATTGATTGGTTGAAATTTTCAAGCGTATATTTTTCAATATAAAGACATACCCTATGTTTGAATACAATCAATGTAGGATACTGAGCTTGTCTGATGCTTTAAGCACTGCAATTTAAAAATGAAAACATACTTATTACTAAAGAGGGAGCCAGAGATCAATAGACTAACCAGAAGAAAAAACCTCTTCTGGTCGGTCGGAACCTTTTCCTTTTGGAGTGCCAAATTATCCTACCATTTCTACTGATCTGGGTGCCAGTTATCATTTTCATATGCACATTTTTGTGGAACAGTTTAATTTCATTTAAAGTAGTCTTCATATCTCAAAATCAATGTCATGTGGTTAATCAAAATTATAAAGGAAAATTATGCAAATCTAAAAGTAACTTCTATTGCCATTTGTCAATATGTAAAAATAGCCTACATAAAGCCAACAAATAAAAATATTGCAGCCTGCAGGTAAATATCCTGACGAAAAATAAATATCCTATAAATCACATTGTCTAAGCATGACCTGACTGCAAGGAACTTGAAACATTGTATCAACTATTGTATTAACTTGGTCTGGCCCAAAGCTTGTGCTAGCAAACTTGCAACATTTATATAAAATATTCTGGGTCCTCAGAGTTTCCAGCACCAGTGAGCTCCGGACAGACACAAGAGATAAGAAGTAATCAGGTAGGCCTATTTTATGACGTTTCTACCGGATCAGAGCATGACATTTTTTCCTTTTCACACCGAGTGGTTATCGGAAGGTAGCTGGAAATATTTTTCAAATGGGCTATGTTGAGGAACTATTGTCATTCTCAATGGATGTTAAAGCAGACTTTGTTAATTGCTGTTTGAGGCGAATAATAAAATATTTGAGAAACTCCACAGTGATGAAGACAATCAGAAATAGTATCAGATCCCCAAATGGGCACACTTACTGTACAGTATAGGCCTACATTTGCACGCAGGCCAGGTTGACGAGTCCTACTTCTATATGTGTAATCGGGTGCGTGTCCTTACTAAAGATTGGCAGGAGTGCTCCAAACAAAAGACAATTAATACATTGACGACTCATAAATGGAATGAAATAAACCAAAACCTTTTTCTCACAAGTGTAGCCTAGGTTGTGCGCTCTTCAATCAATGTGTCCGCTCCTACAATGACAACGGTAAGACTATTTATAATAATAATAATACAATTGTATGCATTAACAGAAATTAAGGGAAAGGAGGATACCTAGTCAGTGGTACAACTGAATGCCTTCAACTGAAATGTGTCTTCCACATTTAACCCAACCCCTCTGAATCAGAGGTGCGGGGGGATGCCTTAATCGACATCCACGTCTTCAGCGTCCGAGGAACTGCCTTGCTCGGGGGCAGAACGACAGATTTTTACCATGTCAACTCGGGGATTCAATCCAGCAACCTTTCGGTTACTGCTCCATCGCTCAAACCACTAGGCTACCTGCCGCCCTTAACCAAACAAGCATTGTAGCTAATTTCCCCCCAACATCAGACGTCCCCTAAGGTCGGACATTCTCTAGCGGTTAGAGGATTAAATCACCTCAAACTCAACATTTAAATGGAAGAAAATAACTTTACGTTTTGCGACTAAAGACACTCTTCTAGCTAGCTGACCACCGATTTTCATTAAGTTGGGTTTTGAGATTTTTCAAAAAAGTAATATATGCACATTTTGTGGGACACGCTGTATATTGTAAAATTCGACTGCGTGACTGACCACACGTCATTTAATATCCAACTTTTTACTTCTGAAATATAGTTTTTTTTTTTTTATTTTACCGAATGGTTAGCCAACTTCGGATACAAGGTTGTTGTCTCTTTTTTTTTTTTTTACAAAATGAAATGGATAAATCTTGTAATTGAACAAAATAGTAAGGTGGCCAATAACTAGGGACCGTATGCCGATTTTATTATTTTTTTTATTTTTTATGGGACGTATTTTTTTTTGCTAACCCGCTTATCAAAAAGAAATGTCAAACATGCTAATTGCTAAACCGTTAGCTAACATTTTTACGACACCAATAATCACAAAACATGGATGTCTTGATCACAAGAACACTTTTGAAGGTAATATGTTTCTTAAACTCTTTTGAATATGCTGATAATACGTGGTGCTACGCTAGATGAGAAATTATGGGAATTAACAGTAAATCTACTACTGGTGTGCCAACCCTGCCACGTCCGCAATTGATTAGTCCACTCAGACAGGCGTGTATCAGATGTCTTGTGTGCCATATTTTGAAAGAAAAAAAAAGGATTTGCCACTGCTCTACTAAAAAATATTGATTGACCAAACAATCGACAAGTCGACTAAATGGGGTCAGCCCTCAAACTCTGTCTTTTAACGAATGGTCCTCTTGTTGATTTCCTCCTCTCCTCCCTCCTTATGGCATTCTAATGTCATTGTCACCCTCTCTGTGCTCAGGTCTCAGGCTTCCAGGTTAGGAGGTTGGAGGGACACTCAGGAAAATACTTCTGTTGGGTTGGCTGAGAGATTGGGCTGGGGTTGTTGGCTCGACAACAACAGGCAGAATGTTTTGAGTCCGTTGCCAAGCAATGCAGCGGGTTTTGATTTACAATGACGTCTTCCCACTGGCAGCTTGTTGCAATTAGTGATGTGGTTGTGTGGTGAGTGCAGCATGGTGGTATTATTATGATGTTTGGGTTTATTTATCTTTCTGGGACTCGTTCCTTCCACAGTTTTTTTTTTCTCTTGGACAGCAGAATCTCTTAGTGATAGATTTGTTTCCTCTCATCTGTTTCATATGACCCTTTACTTACTTTAGACGGTTCCTTCTCCCACTAACACTTTCATCATATTGCCATATCTTCTCCCTGTCTTCCTTTCTCTTCCTCCCACCTTTCTCTCTACCTCGCCCTTTCCCGTAACTCTCTCCCTCTGTCTGTGTCTGTGGAGTACTGCGGGTTATGTCTCTGTCTGCCTGTCTCCATCTCTCCTCCCCCTCTGCCTGTGTCTCTGGAGTACTGCTGATCTTAATGCTGTGAGTGTGGACAGGCCATGTTAATAACTAGAGGGGATGACAGAGCTTTAGGGGCTAGTTCTGATTGGATACAGGGACAGAGCGAGTGGTTTGTTTCATAAAGGGCTGCTTTTAATTCCTGGATTCAGGTCAGGAGTAGGGCAGGCAGGCAGCTATTGTACAAGAATACACTGATCTGTGGAACAAACACACAAACACTGGACTGTGTATTATGTCGATGGAAAACCAAATGTTGGTTGCTGTGGATTCATGATCAGATCAGCACAGATGTCTGTGAATGCTTACTTTGATGGAACCTACTAAGCTTGTGTTTTGGTTTGGAAATGTCTTAGCGAAGCTGACGTCAGTGCTCTTTCAAGTAAATGTTGTTCACAAAACCATCTCGCTCTCCCGACCACACACACACACACACACACACACACACACACTATTACACCCAACATGATGAATGTTTATTGATAGTGCCTCGAGAGGAGACTATGATCATCTTCAGATGACACACGCATGAAACGAAGAGATCTAGTTGGTGAGGTCACCCTTGAATACTGGTTTATGTCACAGGCTTATATATGGTTTGAGGACTTTATAAAAGAGTCCAGCTGTAATGAATGGTGCTTGAGTGTCATCCATGATTATATGACTAGGTGTATCCGTGGCGCCGCGTGTGTGTGTGTGTGTCGTGCACTCCTGTGTGTTTGTAAGAGATACTGCACCTGCTGCTGTTGTTGTAGTACTAGCAGGTTGTCCTCACATGTCCTCCTTACCTATTCACAAACCTTAACACACACACATTCACAAGCTGTGTATGTGTTTGACAGTTTCATGGTTATTATGGTAAATGATGTGATTCTGCGAGACCGATGGAGGTACTTTATTGCCATCATCAGTGGGCATATTGAATGTACAGCCATACACATTACACACACCCACTTACAGGCTTATGTTTCACTGCCCAAGTACAACTGTTAGGATTATACTTAATAACTTAACATATTCCCCACTGCTTTTCTCTCAATGTTACTACTAACAGTAGTTCTTTAGAAATAATTGGAATGAACTGATCGTTGATGGTGAAACTATTCATTCTTTGTTTCTCTCCCTGGCTCCAGGTGTGGGGGGCAGTCAGGTGTTGGTGCCCCAGAAGGTGAGTGCTGTATTGGGGAAGAACGTGACGTTGGGCTGTAGCGTGGAGGTGGAGGCCAACCTGAGTCTTACCCAGAGTTCCTGGGAGCGCCGGCTGCCCACAGGCTCGGTGACGGTGGCGGTGTACAACCCCGTGTTCGGTATCTCCATCCCCCCGGACTACGTTCGCCGCCTGTCCTTCCGCTCACCCTCCTCCCATGACGCCACCATCGTACTGGAGGACGTGGGCTTCGCCGACATTGGAGTGTACACCTGCAAGGTGGCCACCTTCCCCCTGGGCAACACACAGGCCTCCACCACTGTCAGCGTGCTCGGTAAGAATGTGTTTGCAGGTGTGTCTGTGTGCAACACACCTTTTGTAAATGTATGTGTGTGTTTGTCTGGCTAATAGTGTGCTTGTAAGATTCTGAAATGTAATTCTGTATCTTAGTAAAGTGCCTCTTGTAAATTGAATGAATAATGCATACCAATATTCTGGGGGAGAGACATCCTGCTCACATCACTGACCCGGAGGGAAAGTGGTAAGACAAAGTGGAAGGGGGAGAGCGAGAAAGGAAAGTGGTGAGAATGAGTGATTGGAATAAGGGTTGGCCGATGAAGTGGCGTTGCAGTGAGAAGAGTCATGGAGATTTGCTGTGGGGTAAACAGTATGACAGTTGGGTACAGTTGAGAGAATGAGAGGAGGGGTGAAGGAATGGGAACGAGGGGGAAAGGGAGGGGTGTAGAAGAACAGGGTGCTATAATTAGAGCTAGAGAAATGCGGTGGGCAATAAGGCGTGCGGTATGTGTGTTGCACAGTTGAAACGTCCCTCTATTTTAAGGGATCTCCTGGGAGGGGCTGGGGTTGGATGGATGGATAGATCTATCATTCCAGGCAAAGCCATGACTTATATATGTGTCATATATGTATACATACATATATATATATGTGTGTGTGTGTACATATATGTATACATATGTATACATTCATATACATATGTATATATACAAACAAAAATGTTTATTTTTTATTTCACCTTTATTTAACCAGGTAGGCTAGTTGAGAACAAGTTCTCATTTACAACTGCGACCTGGCCAAGATAAAGCATAGCAGTGTGAACAGACAACAACACAGAGTTACACATGGAGTAAACAATAAACAAGTCAATAGCACAGTAGGGGGGAAAAATGAGGCTATATACATTGTGTGCAAAAGGCATGAGGAGGTAGGCAATAAATAGGCCATAGGAGCGAATAATTACAATTTAGCAGATTAACATTGGAGTGATAAATCATCAGATGATCATGTGCAAGTAGAGATACTGGTGTGCAAAAGAGCAGAAAAGTAAATAAATAAAAACAGTAAGGGGATGAGGTAGGTAAATTGGGTGGGCTGTTTACAGATGGACTATGTACAGCTGCAGCGATCGGTTAGCTGCTCAGATAGCAGATGTTTAAAGTTGGTGAGGGAAATAAAAGTCTCCAACTTCAGCGATTTTCTTTCTTTCTTTTATTTTTTTTGCAATTCGTTCCAGTCACAGGCAGCAGAGAACTGGAAGGAAAGGCGGCCAAATGAGGTGTTGGCTTTTGGGATGATCAGTGAGATATACCTGCTGGAGCGCGTGCTACGGGTGGGTGTTATCGTGACCAGTGAACTGAGATAAGGCGGAGCTTTACCTAGCATGGACTTATAGATGACCTGGAGCCAGTGGGTCTGGCGACGAATATGTAGCGAGGGCCAGCTGACTAGAGCATACAGGTCGCAGTGGTAGGTGGTATAAGGTGTTTTAGTAACAAAACGGATGGCACTATGATAAACTGCATCTAGTTTGCTGAGTAGAGTCTTGGAAGCTATTTTGTAGATGACATCGCCGAAGTCGAGGATCTGCAGGATAGTCAGTTTTACTAGGGTAAGTTTGGCGGCGTGAGTGAAGGAGGCTTTGTTGCGAAATAGAAAGCCAATTCTTGATTTGATTTTGGATTGGAGATGTTTAATATGAGTCTGGAAGGAGAGTTTACAGTCTAGCCAGACACCTAGGTATTTATAGATGTCCACACATTCTAGGTCGGAACCGTCCAGGGTGGTGATGCTAGTCAGGCGGGTGGGTGCAGGCAGCGAACGGTTGAAAAGCATGCATTTGGTTATACTAGCGTTTAAGAGCAGTTGGAGGCCACGGAAGGAGTGTTGTATGGCATTGAAGCTCGTTTGGAGGTTAGATATCACAGTGTCCAAGGAAGGGCCAGAAGTATACAGAATGGTGTCGTCTGTGTAGAGATGGATCAGGGAATCACCCGCAGCAAGAGCGACATCATTGATATATACAGAGAAAAGAGTCGGCACGAGAATTGAACCCTGTGGTACCCCCATAGAGACTGCCAGAGGACCGGACAACATGCCCTCCGATTTGACACACTGAACACTGTCTGCAAAGTAGTTGGTGAACCAGGCAAGGCAGTCATCAGAAAAACCGAGGCTACTGAGTCTGCCGATAAGAATATGGTGATTGCCAGAGTCGAAAGCCTTGGCCAGGTCGATGAAGACGGCTGCACAGTAATGTCTTTTATCGATGGCGGTTATGATATCATTTAGTACCTTGAGGTGCACCCGTGACTGGCGTGAGTGTGTGTATATTTATATATATGTGTATATATATATATATACATACATACATACATATACATACATGCATACATACGTATGTATGTATGTATGTATGTATGTATGTATGTATGTATGTATGTATGTATGTATGTATGTATGTATGTATATGGAGAACAGGAGGGTTTCTTAAAGAAAAACTAACAGGTCTGTGAGATCCGGAATTCTTACTGGTTGGTAGGTGATCAAATACTTATGTCATGCAATAAAATGCAAATTAATTACATTAAAATCATACAATGTGATTTTCTGGATTTACAGACCTCTACATGCTTTGTAAGTAGGAAAACCTGCAAAATCGGCAGTGTATCAAATACTTGTTCTCCCCACTGTGTATATGTATGTATGTGTGTATATATACATACATACATACATACATACATACATACATACACACACACACACACACACACACACACACACACACACACACACACACACACACACACACACACACACTCTTTCTTTTGGAAAGGTTACAGGATGTCCCTGAGCTGCTACTGCATAGAAGTAAAGGGGGGAAACTAGGGAGATGGAGTGGCAGATGTGGACCGAAAGAAACAAGAGCTTGGTGAATGACTGAAAGAGGGTGTGTGTTTGGAAGCTCTCCCAGACTCAGGAACTCAACTCTACTTCCCTAGAGGCTACTGGAACTCTGACTAAACAGTACAGCTCTTTCTCTCCATTTCTCTCTCGCCTCTCTCTCTCTCTCAGTGGAGCCCAAGGTGTATGTGTCGGCTGGCTCGGTGGCTCTGATCGATGAGGGCAATGAGACGGTGGTGGCTACCTGCATCGCTGAGCGGGCCCTCCCCCCTGCCGAAGTCTCCTGGGAGACGGACCTGTTTGGCCATTCAGAGGTGACGCTGCAGGACGAGGCCAACGGCACCACCAGCACCCAGGTGCACTACCTGTGGCAGCCCACCCGCCACGTCCAGGGTCACGCCCTCACCTGTGTGGTGCGCCATCCTGCCCTGCACACAGACTTTAGGATCCCCTACCAGCTCAACGTGGAGTGTGAGTCTCTCTGTCTGTCTGTGTGCGTGCGTGATTGAACACGAGTACCCACAAGACTTCCTTTTTTGTTCACAATCATTCACAGATTAGTCATGTCTATCATGATGGAATTTAGACAGAATTGATTGATTTGACTGATTCACATGTCATTTCACACCATTTTTTTTTTGGGGGGGGGGGGTTATTATGCTTTTCCAGTTGCTATATATGTTAATCCTCCTCTGTGTCTTGTCTCTGCAGATGCCCCAGACATTGTGGTGGTAGGTTATGATGGTGACTGGCACGTGGGCCGCGAGAGCGTCCAGCTGACCTGCAAAGCCAAGGCAAACCCACCAGCCCACCACTTCAGATGGATCAGGTTTGTGAGCGTGTGCGATCGTGTTTTTATGTGTGCACAAATTTGTTCACACTGCAGATTGAACATTGAACCAGTGTTTGTGTATAATTGTGTCCGTCTTTCATTTTGTGTTCTTGTATGTGTGTGTGCATCCCAGACTGGATGGGGACATGCCAGAGGGGGTGGAGACACTGAACAGCACATTGCTGTTTCTGAGGCCCCTCCAAAGGAATGACTCTGGAGTCTACAGGTGTGAGGTTGCCAATGCCATCAACCTACGCAGCAGGGACCTGCGGATACGCATACAAGGTGAGAGGGGAAACGCTGCTGAATATGCACACAGCTTGCTATTGCACACATTCTCCCTGTTTCTCTTGGGGAGAACTTGAAGCGTTCAGCATAGAGATAATACCATGGAGATGAGTCTTGATTTATCTCTACGGATAATACTATCTCTGTGTCTCTATGGTTCTCACTACTAAACACTTCACTTATAACTTTTTTTTAATGGTTTTGAAACAATGGTATACTTTTCTGAGGATGAATCACATTTAAACACACACAGAAACACACATGGTCCATCCAGCATTTCGTCATTCTAAACCCTAATCCATCTAAGCTTGAGGGTGTGTCAGTGTTTGAATTGAAGCGAGCTGCCACGCTGTATTAGTGCAGATTATTTCTGGTCCTCAGATGTAAGAGTCTTAATTGGGGCCTGATTAGTCTTGATTAGGTCTCCAGATGTTCAACAGGAGAGGAGAGCTCCCTAGTTCTCTGGCCAAACCCATCTGTCTGTCTGCTCATCCCTAATCATCATCTCATACCACTAACTCACTCCTCCTCTGCTTTGTCACCTGTCCCCTGTTGTTCCCCTGTCCTGGCATGTGTCTCTCTCTTCTGTGCAATATGAGCATCATGTCCCTGAGGTTTTGTTAACCCCCTCACCTCCCTCGGCTCATAAACCTTTCTTCTCTTCGAGAATTAAGCTTTCAGTATGACTACTGTACATCTCTCTCTCCATCCCTCTTTTTTGCTACTCTTTTGCGCTTTCTCTCTCTATACTCTCTCTCGCCGTGTGTGTGTGTGTGTGTGTGTGTGTGTGTGTGTGTGTGTGTGTGTGTGTGTGTGTGTGTGTGTGTGTGTGTGTGTGTGTGTGTGTGTGTGTGTGTGTGTGTGTGTGTGTGTGTGTGTGTGTGTGTGTGTGTGTGTGTGTGTGTGTGTGTGTGTGTGTGTGTGTGTGTGTGTGTGACGCAGTGAAAGGCAGAGGCGTGCAGCCTTGACTGAGATGATGATGATGTCCCAGATTCATAAAATATTCACCAGCTCTTTTCAACTCTTATTCATTATTTATTAAACATATATTTTTTTGCTTTTCCCTTTGAGGGGATCTCTGTGGTTTTGTGCGTGGTGTGTTCTCTGTGTGCGCACTTCTGGGTAATGTGTTTCACTCTTGTGTGTGCTCGCCCACACGTTTGTGCAGTTTCTCCGCATGGAGTCAGGATGACGTCATCCTGTTGGATCTGAGAGTCTGATATCTCTACAGACATCTGACCTGGAACTAGGACTGGAGTGTTATTTTATGTCGCTGTTTTAAGAACTTCACAACATCACTGAACACTTTTAGGGGAAACCTTTCACACATGTGCAGTCCTAATCCAATCACAACCACAGCTAGGGTTGCAAAGGGAGGGTATATATCACTGGAACATTTCTAAGTTTAACAGGAAACTACCAGAATTTTGGTATCTTTCATGGATTTTATGTAATCTCTCACAAGACATCTAGTGGCCCTTTTGGGTACTTCAGATTATCACAGGCATCTAATTATCTCTGGCCTTCTGCATGGCCTTATCACATGTAAAATATATTAAATAATTGAATAAGATTATTACAAAATACATAAATGAATGACAAAGCTGTAAAACATTATGCTAAATAAAAACCATCAACTTAGTGAATACATTTGATGTTTTAATATGAGGGTTTCAGCATTAAGTATGTATTCGTTTTACTATGTAAGTATGTATTTGTTTTACTATGTAAGTATGTATTTGGGGGCAGTTGTGAAAAAGTAAATAGTTCAAAGTAATGCCAATGTTGATTAGATGCTTTTTTTCATTAATTAGGCTATTTTCTCTTGAACCATATGGTTTATCTACTAGAAACTCATGGACAATATGGACACAGATATAATAAATGACTACTATACATGTTTAATAAAGTTATTCAAGTATAAATTACCAAAGTTATGATAGAGTGCCAGATATTTTCTGTTAATTGCCCAAATTACTGAAGATTCTGGTAACTTTGGTAAATTACCGGTAGCTTTGCAACCCTGACCTCAACAGTTAAATACAGACTCAGCAAGTCCGGACAGAAATACCAGCGGATGGAATAAGGAGAGCAGCATGTCTCATCTGTTGATGAAAGGTGCTTGATCGTGGTTCATCTGGCCTAAAGAACATTATATGGAGCATGTGAAGCTCTGGATCAAGTCATCTACACAGGGAGTGTCAAACACTTTTTCGAACTGACTGAATTGTAAAGGAGTGATTTGCCATTTTGCCCATCTCTTTTCCCTGAACCACTCCCTGACATTTTAGTAGTCCTTCCCATCTCTCCAAGTCCCCTAACGTCTTGGTAGTCCTTCCCATCTCTCCAAGTCCCCTAACATCTTGGTAGTCCTTCCCATCTCTCCAAGTCCCCTAACATCTTGGTAGTCCTTCCATCTCCAAGTCCCCTAACATTAGTGCTGACTCTATTCTAGATATCCCTTCCCTCCTACGTATCAGTGCCTTACGACATTCTCAATGACAAAGACATGTTTCTCTTTATTTGAAATGCTCAGCATAAGTTCTCCATAAAGTCTTTATAAGCACCCATAACAGGCACATAATAATCATAAAAGTGTTCATCAGTTCATTCGACCTGATTTTAATGGCGGTAGCTACAGAATGTTGTGATTGATTGTCCCTCTAAAGCAGATCTGTGCAATACGGAACAAATCTTCTCTTCCTTGCAAAGATTTACTGGGCAAGGAAAATAGTGTTGAGTGTCCATGACTAACAGTTGACAGTGTGTATGTCATGCAGTGCCTAAAGTTGTCCGCAAACGTTATATGTGGGCATTATGAACAGCTTATACCACTTCAAATAAGATGTTACTGACAAGCTAGTCAGCATTGAGTTCGATTCATGATTGTTTTAAGAATTTGTTTTTGCTTTGTAGAGGACTTAGTTCCTAATCACTCATCTCTGGTTCCTAAACTAGTAACATCTACATCCCTCTGCCTTACCTTGCCTTTCCATTCTTTTGTGATTAGTGTAATGCTCACTCTCACAGTCTCTGGTTTTTTACCGATCAGGCTACTGCCCATTTGGCTGCTATAAGCTGCATGTTTTTTTAGTCTTTATTGTCATTTTGTATGCATTACCTCAATCCCGAAATATCAAAACTTAATTTACCACATCTATACGTTTTAAAGGTAACTTCTATCCTCAAGTGGTCTGTCAAGAGATCTAACAACAACATACTTTGTTCAGATAACATGTCAATGCAAACCTGAGGCTGTTATGAGCATGTTGTTTTAGATGTAGAAATGTTTGTAGTTTTCTCATGTCTACCTATCCCCTTTCAGTAATATGCTGATGTAGTTGGCATTGACATTCTCTACTTTTCTGTCTGTCCATCCCTCCCTCCCTGACTCTCTACTTCCCTCCTCCCTCCCTGATTCTCTACTTTCCTCCTCCCTGCCTCCCTCATTAGATCCTCCCACCACCTCCATGCCCTCCACCACCCCTGCGCCTGTCCTAACTGGCTCTGCCTCCTCCTCCACCTCTGTGGGAGACAAGCAACGGGTCCTCTTCACCTCCCCCACCCTGGCAGCCCTGCCCCCTGCCAACCAACTGGGCACCATTGTGGGTGGAGCTGTGGGCGGCGCCTTGTTCCTCCTGCTGCTGCTAGTGCTGGGCGGGGTCTGTTACCTCCGACAACGACAGACCTTCCACGGGGACTACTACACTAAGCAGTACCTAGGGCCTTCAGACATGCAGAAGGCTCCTCCACAGCATGAGCTCCACCCCTCCAAGCCTGCCAATAATGTTTTTGTAGACAAGGACCGTGAGGAGTGGGGCGACCGCGAACGCAACCACGAGCGGGACCGCGAGCGCCTCCACCTGCATCCAACATCAACAACCATCATGAACAGCCACAACCACAGAGAGCCAGAGCGCCAGCCTAATGGCCGCACGAGGGCGATGGGAAATGGAGAACACCATGACCACGACCACCTGCGTAGCTACCCCAGCCCCCACCAGACTAGCCATGCCAGATACGCTGCCCCACCACACCCGCTGAGCAACGGCTCCCCCTACTTGTCGGATGACTGCTATGACAGTGGGGCCGAGGGGGACTATGTCTCTCATATGGACGGCTCAGTGATCTCACGCAGGGAGTGGTACGTCTGACCCCACCACCACCACCAGGCACGCTACCCTACCAACAGACTCTGCCACCAGAGAGAAGAGACAACGCTGCAGAAATCACAGGAGGATTTCATACATTATTCAACAAAAGAGAATACTCACACGTTCTGCCTCTCTCTCAAGATGTCATACATTTTGGCATCATCTCCTTAGTTCCCTCTCTTTTTCAACATGGTTTGTCATTTCTCAGTTATTTTCCCTTGATTTTGATCGTCATCATGGAAGGTGTGGATTGCCTAGCCACACTGTGGACATGCCTTCATTCTGCACTAGAGGGCAAATCTGTGTTTACTAGCTAATGTGGGGGGGGGGGGCTTTCCCCAAAGAAAGATTAAGTAGGAAGGGAAGAGAGAAATCAAAAAGTGGAGAGTATTTCTGGCACATACAATATTATTTGGTACAGTACAAGGATAGCTTGGCTACAAATCACACAACATTATACTCATTATGTGCTGTCCCACACGCGTGTGAGTGTATTATGAGTAACAGTGCCAACTTTGTCAGTAGATGCTGTCATTGCAGCAGGATGTCATAGGCTAGAACTAAGTCTGCAATGTTATGTATCAGTGTGGTGGTCTGTCTCACTGTCTCAGATAGCAGTACCGTAATGATAACTAATGAGTTAGAACTGGGTTTTAGTTAACCTTTATCACCTTTTCATATAGCGATTTTCAGCCCTATATAGAATATAAAAAAATATGAAACAATGACAGATGAGGGGCGGCTGTATAATGCATTCTCTAAGCACCCTCTCCTTCTCTTTAATTATTTGTCCTTTAGTCTTCATTTTATATATAATCCCAAATGCCCGTAGTAATAAAGTACGATTAGTAGACTGCAGGGTCCCGTGTGGCTCAGTTGGTAGAGCATGGTGCTTACAACGCCAGTGTTGTGGGTTCTATTCCCACTGGGGACCAGTACGAAAATATATGCACTCACTACTGTAAGTCGCTCTGTATAAGAGCGTCTGCTAAATTACAAACATTTTAAATGTAGACTTTATATTTAGGGCCGTCTAGAAAACAGTGAATGGGGCATAATAATTTTTGCTTCAGTTTTGTTATTTCATCTGTAATACAGTGAAGTAAATAGAGATTATTCATGGTTCTCTATCATCTAGTGAAATTTCCTCTGTTACGCACTGCTCTGGGTTCAGTTATGTGACCAGTGCCTTATCCCAGAAGAGCAGTAAAGTGAGTAGTAAAGTAACTTAAAAAACTATGATAGTGTTATTTTTGCAGACAGAAGTGCAAGGTCTGTTTGGTCCTCTGTTGAGAGAGATTTGTTTGTTGCCTTTTCTACTTTTTTCCCACTGTGTTTTGATTGAGGGATTCTTTTTGTGCCATATCCTCTTTTCTCTCTCTAAGCCATGAAGTTTGACGATAGCATTATTTTTGCTCACACAATGAATGACATTTGCAATGTCTTCAAGTTGCAAAACACCTGAACAAAGCTGATCTAAGCTAAAAGGGTGATTTAATTTAATTATTGCACAGTTCCTGTATGTCCGTTTTCTGTTAGGGCAGCAGAGTTAAGTGTGCATGGTATATAAGAAAATGACGGTGGGGATTTCCAGATTCCAGAATGTTTTGTTTAGTTTTTGTACAAAGTGAGAGAATGGAGAGTGAAGCGCACTAGTGCACCTCACCAGGGTTGATCTCCAACCGTATTTCACATTCTCCTTGCAAGCACCTTCATGTTATTCATGTTTGTTTTGTATACAAGAGAAGAGCTAATGTAAGAAAAAATAAAGAAAAATGAATGCAAGAAAAAATAATTGAAAATAATCACATGCTGTATCATCTACAACCACAAGCATTATTTTGTAAATCTTTTTTGAGATACTTTTGTTTTCAATAAAGCACCTTTTTTTTCTGTGTCGCATTTCCTGATTGATCTGATCTCCTAGACTGAAGCCGCCCGCATCACAAGCTCCCTCAGGCTGCTACTTTACTCTCAAACTGATAATTCTCCCTGTGCTCTTCAAAGTGACGTCATCTCTAGCTCAGTCACTCATTTTACAGCCTGAGCTCCTGTGAATCACTGGCCGCTTTCGCCATTTCAGCCGACTTTAAAGGCTTGTAGAGACTGACGGATCTACAAATCACCTTTCATTATAGATAACTACTCAATCTTTTTTTCCAGATCAGTCAGTCACAGTACAGCTATGATCCAGCATGGTGTTGATGCTTTCGAACACAGTCATTGTGCGCACACACTCCATATCATGTCACTGTCGCTAGCCAGCGTTTCAATATGAGATTTCATTAGATTTTGTTTTTGCTCAATTTGACTGCTGCCCATCTCTCTCCTCCCCTGTCTTCCTCAGCCTCTCTCCAACTGCTTTTTGTAGAAGTTAGCAGAGATCAAGAAGCCCTCTCTTGTCTTTTGTCTCTCTCCCCTCTGGTTCTCTTGACCTCGCTCATCTGACTTTGTGACAGAACAGAAATTGCCCCCTGCTCCCTCTTCAGCTTGTCTCCTTTGTGAATTCCCCCCCCCCCCCCCCCCCGTGCATCTCTCACAGCTGGTGAAATCAAGCAGTGTTTATGTCTGCCCCCGAGTCTCCCCTCTCTGGGCCATTGACTCTGTCCCCATGGCAACAGTCTTATCTGGAGCTGGTGACAGAGGCGGGCTCCCTCGGCTCCACCGCCAATACGTGCACACCGAGAGAAAAAGAGTGGAGGGGAGAGCAAGGTTAAAGGGGCTGTTGAAGAACATTAGAGAATTGGCCATCAGACATGAAATTGCCAATTATGATAAGCTGCCTGTTGTATAGAAGGGTGGAGAAATCACGTCATTGTGACCTTGGCATTGTGTACAGTGCCTTCAGAAAGTATTCATACCACTTGACTTATTCCACATTTTGTTGTGTTACGGCCTGAATTATAAATGGACAAAATAAAATGCATTCTCACCAACCTACACACAATACTCCATAATGACAAAGTGAAAACTTTTGCAAATGTATTGAAAATTAAATAAAGAAATACCTCATTAATATAAGTATTCACACCCCTGAGTCAATAGATGTTAGAATCACCTTTGGCAGTGATTACATCTGTGAGTCTTTCTGGGTAAGTCTCTAAGGGACAGATCGAAATGTACAGTGTTGATCCAACTCAAGGTGTCCTAAAAGAAAAATGCACCCCCCCTCCCCAAAGTTGCAAATATTTTCACATGACCCTCTTGTACTGTTAAATACATTGCACACCGTCCCCCCTCATATAATTAACTAAAAATAATGTTTACAACCACAAATGACAATTGTAGGGACCCTGTGCTTGTAAACGTGGATATCAACTTTGCCACTTCAGCATGCTTTTGTGGCACAGTCGATGCCACGCAGGACTATGGGCCAGAATGTTGAAGGTTCTCTGACCACCACAGAAGAGCTCACTTTCCCTGCCTGTTTCATTACACTACGATCAGAGCTGGTTGCAGATAATGATCAGCTAGGGGGAAATCAGGTTTTCAACATTTTAATGCCATATTTATAATTACATAACATATGCAACAAATTGTCCACCAATGTGTTTCTGTGCCAGTGCACCACACAACCAATAAACAAAGCATAACGACTTCGGTCACTTCAATATCATGGTTGAGTTTTCAACACCACAATATGTAAATCTCGAGAAACAGAAAATACATCCCTCCCTACCTTGTAGGCTTACCCAGTATCGAAGGCTTGGCTTGACAATCTCCGAATGACATTCAACTTTTTAGTGTTTTGCAACAGATGCCTACAGTGGGGAGAACAAGTATTTGATACACTGCTGATTTTGCAGGTTTTCTACTTACAAAGCATGTAGAGGTCTGTAATTTTTATCATAGGTACACTTCAACTGTGAGAGACGGAATCTAAAACAAAAATCCAGAAAATCACATTGTATGATTTTTAAGTAATTAATTTGCATTTTATTGCATGACATAAGTATTTGATACATCAGAAAAGCAGAACTTAATATTTGGTACAGAAACCTTTGTTTGCAATTACAGAGATCATACGTTTCCTGTAGTTCTTGACCAGGTTTGCACACACTGCAGCATTGATTTTGGCCCACTCCTCCATACAGACCTTCTCCAGATCCTTCAGGTTTCGGGGCTGTCGCTGGGCAATACGGACTTTTAGCTCCCTCCAAAGATTTTCTATTGGGTTCAGGTCTGGAGACTGGCTAGGCCACTCCAGGACCTTGAGATGCTTCTTACGAAGCCAATCCTTAGTTGCTCTGGCTGTGTGTTTCAGGTCGTTGACATGCTGGAAGACCCAGCCACGACCCATCTTCAATGCTCTTACTGAGGGAAAGAGGTTGTTGGCCAAGATCTCGCGATACATGGCCCCATCCATCCTCCCCTCAATACGGTGCAGTAGTCCTGTCCCGGTTGCAGAAAAGCATCCCCAAAGAATGATGTTTCCACCTCCATGCTTCACGGTTGGGATGGTGTTCTTGGGGTTGTACTCATCCTTCTTCTTCCTCCAAACACGGCGAGTGGAGTTTAGACCAAAAAGCTCTATTTTTGTCTCATCAGACCACATGACCTTCTTCCATTCCTCCTCTGGATCATCCAGATGGTCATTGACAAACTTCAGACGGGCCTGGACATGCGCTGGCTTGAGCAGGGGGACCATGCGTGCTCTGCAGGATTTTAATCCATGACGGCGTAGTGTGTTACTAATGGTTTTCTTTGAGACTGTGGTCCCAGCTCTCTTCAGGTCATTGACCAAGTCCTGCCGTGTAGTTCTGGGCTGATCCCTCACCTTCCTCATGATCATTGATGCCCCACGAGGTGAGATCTTGCATGGAGCCCCAGACCAAGGGTGATTGACCGTCATCTTGAACTTCTTCCATTTTCTAATATCTGCGCCAACAGTTGTTGCCTTCTCACCAAGCTGCTTGCCTATTGTCCTGTAGCCCATCCCAGCCTTGTGCAGGTCTACAATTTTATCCCTGATGTCCTTACACAGCTCTCTGGTCTTGGCCATTGTGGAGAGGTTGGAGTCTGTTTGATTGAGTGTGTGGACAGGTGTCTTTTATACAGGTAACGAGTTCAAACAGGTGCAGTTAATACAGGTAATGAGTGGAGAACAGGAGGACTTCTTAAAGAAAAACTAACAGGTCTGTGAGAGCTGGAATTCTTACTGGTTGGTAGGTGATCAAATACTTATGTCATGCAATAAAATGCAAATTAATTACTTAAAAATCATACACTGTGATTTTCTGGATTTTTGTTTTAGATTCCGTCTCTCACAGTTGAAGTGTACCTATGATAAAAATTACAGACCTGTACATGCTTTGTAAGTAGGAAAACCTGCAAAATCGGCAGTGTATCAAATACTTGTTCTCCCCACTGTATTTCCATTCATCAATTGGGCGCTGCACAGTTTGGATTGATTCATTGATTGGTTCGACTTGTCAGTAAATTAACAAATATATATACACAAAGATTTTTTTAGGTGACCAGGATTGCACAATAAATTCAGGGACTTATTTCCATTGTGGTCCCTTTAAAAAATAAATGTAAATACATATACAATTACATAGATACAGACGCATTACAGAGATAGAGATGAAAAAATGCTCAACCTCCAGATGAGTATGAGGGGGGAGTTAAAGTACAATTCTTACAAGCTTGTTTGGCTGGTAGCTTATTCTTTAGATGTTTGGGGCTGATGGTGAACCATGATGTGCAGGCATAATCAAAGTGACACTGGAATAGCGCACTTGCCAGAGTCTTTAGGGTGTCTATAGCAAGGTTTTCATCCAATTGAAGATGTCTTTTCATGTGAATATTCTAAAATCTTCAAAAACAAAGTTTTCTTTAGGAAAATTTGACACCGGAAAACACAAATTTAAATTTACCGGACATTCGAGAAATGTAATGGACATCCATATGCATTCAGATCCAACCTAGCGAAGCCAGCGGCATCAATAAACGAGGGATGTTGGCCAAATGAGCCACATTTACGTGTCCTTAAAAAGAGCCTAGAAACAAATGACAAAAACACTATTCATAGTTTTGATGTGTAGCATATGCAAAACTTTATAGCCTATTTGTTTTGGGGGGGGGGGGGTTGTATTTGTATATACACTGCTCAAAAAACTAAAGGGAACACTAAAATAACACATCCTAGATCTGAATGAATGAAATATTCTTATTAAATACTTTTTTCTTTACATAGCTGAATGTGCTGACAACAAAATCACACAAAAATTATCAATGGAAATCAAATTTATCAACCCATGGAGGTCTGGATTTGGAGTCACACTCAAAATTAAAGTGGAAAACCACACTACAGGCTGATCCAACTTTGATGTAATGTCCTTAGAACAAGTCAAAATGAGGCTCAGTAGTGTGTATGGCCTCCACGTGCCTGTATGACCTCCCTACAATGCCTGGGCATGCTCCTGATGAGGTGGCGGATGGTCTCCTGAGGGATCTCCTCCCAGACCTGGACTAAAGCATCCGCCAACTCCTGGACAGTCTGTGGTGCAACGTGGCGTTGGTGGATGGAGCGAGACATGATGTCCCAGATGTACTCAATTGGATTCAGGTCTGGGGAACGGGCGGGCCAGTCCATAGCATCAATGCCTTCCTCTTGCAGGAACTGCTGACACACTCCAGCCACATGAGGTCTAGCATTATCTTGCATTAGTAGGAACCCAGGGCCAACCGCACCAGCATATGGTCTCACAAGGGGTCTGAGGATCTCATCTCGGTACCTAATGGCAGTCAGGCTACCTCTGGCGAGCACATGGAGGGCTGTGCGGCCCCCCAAAGAAATGCCACCCCACACCATGACTGACCCACCGCCTAACCGGTCATGCTGGAGGATGTTGCAGGCAGCAGAACGTTCTCCACGGCGTCTCCAGACTCTGTCACGTCTGTCACATGTGCTCATGTGCTCAGTGTGAACCTGCTTTCATCTGTGAAGAGCACAGGGCGCCAGTGGCGAATTTGCCAATCTTGGTGTTCTCTGGCAAATGCCAAACGTCCTGCACGGTGTCGGTGTAAGCACAACCCCCACCTGTGGACGTCGGGCCCTCATACCACCCTCATGGAGTCTGTTTCTGACCGTTTGAGCAGACACATGCACATTTGTGGCCTGCTGGAGGTCATTTTGCAGGGCTCTGGCAGTGCTCCTCCTGCTCCTCCTTGCACAAAGGCGGAGGTAGCGGTCCTGCTGCTGGGTTGTTGCCCTCCTACGGCCTCCTCCACGTCTCCTGATGTACTGGCCTGTCTCCTGGTAGCGCCTCCATGCTCTGGACACTACGCTGACAGACACAGCAAACCTTCTTGCCACAGCTCGCATTGATGTGCCATCCTGGATGAGCTGCACTACCTGAGCCACTTGTGTGGGTTGTAGACTCCGTCTCATGCTACCACTAGAGTGAAAGCACCGCCAGCATTCAAAAGTGACCAAAACATCAGCCAGGAAGCATAGGAACTGAGAAGTGGTCTGTGGTCACCACCTGCAGAACCACTCCTTTATTGGGGGTGTCTTGCTAATTGCCTATAATTTCCACCTGTTGTCTATTCCATTTGCACAACAGCATGTGAAATTTATTGTCAATCAGTGTTGCTTCCTAAGTGGACAGTTTGATTTCATAGAAGTGTGATTGACTTGGAGTTACATTGTGTTGTTTAAGTGTTCCCTTTATTTTTTTGAGCAGTGTATTATGGATCCCCATTAGCTGCTGCCAAAGCAGCAGCTACTCTTTCTGGGGTCCAGCTCAATTAAGGCAGTTTATACAATTTTAAAACATTACAACACATTCACAGATTTCACAACACACTGTGTGCTCTGAGGCCCCTACTCCACCACTACCACATATCTACATTACTAAATCCATAGTGCGTATGTTATCGTATGTGTGTGTGTGTGTGTATGCATGTGTCTGTGCCAATGTTTGTGTTGCTTCAAAGTCCCCGCTGTTCCATAAGGTGTTTTTTAATCTGTTTTTTAAATGTAATTTTACAGTTACTTGATGTGGAATAGATTTCCATGTAGTCATGGCTCTATGTAGTACTGTGTGCCTCCCATAGTCTGTTCTGGACTTGGGGACTGTGAAGAGACCTCTTTTGGCATGTCTTGTGGGGTATGCATGGGTGTCCGAGCTGTGTGCCAGTAGTTTAGACAGACAGCTCGGTGAATTCAACATGCCAATACCTCTCATAAGTAAAAGTAGTGATGAAGTCAATCTCTCCTCCACTTTCAGCCAGGAGAGATTGACATGCATATTATTAATATTAGCTCTCTGTGTACATCCAAGGGCCAGCCGTGCTGCCCTGTTCTGAGCCAAATGCAATTTTCCTAAGCCCTTTTTTGTGGCACCTGACCACACGACTGAACAGTAGTCAAGGTGCGACAAAACTTGGGCCTGTAGGACCTGCCTTGTTTTTTAAATTTTATTTCACCTTTATTTAACCAGGTAGGCAAGTTGAGAACAAGTTCTCATTTACAATTGCGACCTGGCCAAGATAAAGCAAAGCAGTTCGACACATACAACAACACAGAGTTACACATGGAGTAAAACAAACATACAGTCAATAATACAGTAGAAAAATAAGTCTATATACAATGTGAGCAAATGAGGTGAGATAAGGGAGGTAGGTAAAGGCAAAAAAAAGGCCATGGTGGCGAAGTAAATACAATATAGCAAGTAAAACACTGGAATGGTAGATTTGCAGTGGAAGAATGTGCAAAGTAGAAATAGAAATAATGGGGTGCAAAGGAGCAAAATAAATAAATCAATACAGTAGGGGATGAGGTAGTTGTTTGGGCTAAATTATAGATGTGCTATGTACAGGTGCAGTAATCTGTGAGCTGCTCTAACAGCTGGTGCTTAAAGCTAATGAGGGAGATAAGTGTTTCCAGTTTCAGAGATCTTTGTAGTTCGTTCCAATCATTGGCAGCAGAGAACTGGAAAGAGAGGCGGCCAAAGGAATTGGCTTTGGGGGTGACCAGAGAGATATACCTGCTGGAGCGCGTGCTACAGGTGGGTGCTGCTATGGTGACCAGCGAGCTGAGATAAGGGGTGACTTTACCTAGCAGGGTCTTGTAGATGACCTGGAGCCAGTGGGTTTGGCGACGAGTATGAAGCGAGGGCCAGCCAACGAGAGCGTACAGGTCGCAGTGGTGGGTAGTATATGGGGCTTTGGTGACAAAACGGATGGCACTGTGATAGACTGCATCCAATTTATTGAGTAGGGTATTGGAGGCTATTTTGTAAATGACATCGCCGAAGTCGAGGATCGGTAGGATGGTCAGTTTTACAAGGGTATGTTTGGCAGCATGAGTAAAGGATGCTTTGTTGCGGAATAGGAAGCCAATTCTAGATTTAACTTTGGATTGGAGATGGAGATGTTTGATGTGAGTCTGGAAGGAGAGTTTACAGTCTAACCAGACACCTAGGTATTTGTTGTTGTCCACATATTCTAAGTCAGAACCGTCCAGAGTAGTGATGCTGGACGGGCGGGCAGGTGCGGGCAGCGATCGGGTGAAGAGCATGCATTTAGTTTTACTAGGATCACCACTTTGTTTTAAGAACGTGAAATGGCAGAATAATAGCAGAGAGAATGATTTATTTCAGCTTTTATTGCTTTCATCACATTCCCAGTGGGACAGAAGTTTACATACACTCAATTAGTATTTGGTAGCATTGCCTTTAAATCGTTTAACTTGGGTCAAACGTTTCGGGTAGCCTTCCACAAGCTTCCCACAATGAGTTGGGTGAATTTTGGCCCATTCCTCCTGACAGAGCTGGTGTCACTGAGTCAGTTTTGTAGGACTCCTTGTTCGCACACACTTTTTCAGTTCTGCCCACAAAATTTCTATAGGATTGATCACAAAGCCAGGAAAAGCAGCCAACAACTCCTTCAAGACTGTTAGAAAAGTATTCCAGGTGAAGCTGGTTGAGAGAATGCCAAGAGTATGCAAAGCTGTCATAAAGGCAAAGGGTGGCTACTTTGAAGAATCTCAAATATAAAATATATTTTGATTTGTTTAACACTTTTTTGGTTACTACATGATTCCATATGTGTTATTTCATAGTTTTGATGTCTTCACTATTATTGTACAATGTAAAAAATAGTAAAAATAAAGAAAAACCCTTGAACGAGTTGGTGTGTCCAAACTTTTGACTGGTACTGTAAATATATAACCTATATAAAGGAAGAGAAGCTTCAGCCTAGCCCCAGAGAGATAGAGATATGCCGGTGGCATGCTACAACACCAACATGCATTTTCATTACTACTGCATCTGCTATAGAGATATAGACGTACAGAAGGAGGGTAATTCGTACATTTTCGATCCAAATATTTTGTATAAAGATGAGCATTATATTGTTTGACCATAGTAGTAACTGGTAGGCCAGGGAGCCTCCCGAGTGGCGCAGTATTCTAAGGCACTGCATCGCAGTTGCTAGCTGTGCCACTAGAGATCCTGGTTCAAGTCCAGGCTCTGTTGCAGCAGGCCGCGACTGGGAGACCCCGAGGAGGGTTTGGCTGGCAAGGATGTCCTTGTCCCATCGGGCTCTAGTGACTTCTGTGGCGGGCCGGGCGCATGCTCGCTGACACGGTTGCCAGGTGTACGTTGTTTCCTCTGACACATTGGTGCAGCTGGCTTCTGGGTTAAGTGGGCAGTGCGGCTTGGTTGGGTTGTATTTTGGACGCATGGCTCTCGACGTTCACCTCTCCCGAGTCCGTTCGGGAGTTGCAGCGATGAGACAAGACTCTAACTACCAATTGGATACCACGAAATTGAGGAGAAAAAAGGAGTAAAAGTACAAAATAATTCAACTCTGGTAGACCTGAAACAGTCTTCGCCTCTACTTCAACTGTCGGAATCAGTTGGAACGCCAGGGCGCACTGCCTTCATTTCATAGGCCTGCGGTAGCTAAAGCTTAATAATAGCCACACCATACCAAACTTTCAGAAACGTTTCTTAACTTTAATAGGCTAGTATCAAAAGTAATTCAAGCCATTTTTTATAGGGAAAATAAGAGCTGAAGAGCACATGTAAACCAGGGGGCAGTTGCCTTGGGGGGCAGAGCCTTGTACCCCCCCAAAAAACACACGACCCTCCCCAAAGCAAAAAAAGTTTGACAAGTCTCCTCTATTTTGGACTACCCCTCCCCCCAGTCAATTTCGATCTGTCCTTAATAGCTTTGCACTGGATTGTACAATATTTGCATATCATTCTTTTTACCGTTCTTCAAGTTCTGTCAAGTTGGTTGTTGATCATTGCTAAACAGTCATTTTCAAGTCTTGCCATAGATTTTCAAGCCAATGTAAGTCAAAACCACCGTGGTAACTAATTCCAGTGTATATTTGGCCTTGTGTTTTAGGTTATTGTCCTGCTGAAAGGTGAATTTATCTCTCAGTGTCTGTTGGAAAGGAGACTGAACCAGGTTTTCCTATAGGATTTTGCCTGTGCTTAGCTCTATTCTGTTTATTTTTATCCTGAAAAAACTCCCTAGTCCTTTCCGATAACAAGCATACCCATAACATGATGTAGCCATCACCATGCTTGAAAATATGAAGACTGGTACTCAGTGATGTATTGTGCTGGATTTGCCACAAACATAACGCTTTGTATTCAGAACATGAAGTTAATTACTTTGCCACATTTGTTGCAGTTTTACTTTAGTGCCTTATTGCAAACAAGAATATTTTTATTCTGTGCAGTCTTCCTTCTTTTCACTCTGTCAATTAGGTTAGTATTGTGGAGTAACTACAATGTTGTTGATCCACCCTCAGTTTTCTCCTGTCACAGCCATTCAACTCTGTAACTGTTTTAAAGTCACCTTTGGCCTCATGGTGAAATCCCTGAGCAGTTTCCTTCCTCTCCGGCAGCTGAGTTAGGAAGGACGCCTTTGTCTTTGTAGTGACTGGGTGTATTGATACACCATCCAAAGTGTAATTAATAACTTCACCATGCTCAAAGGGATATTCAATGTCTTCAATAGGTGCCCTTCTTTGTGAGGCGTTGGAAAAACTCCCTGGTCTTTGTGGTTGAATCTGTGTTTGAAATTCACTGTTTGACTGAGGGACCTTAGAGATAATTGTATGTGTGGGGTACAGAGATGAGATAGTCATTCAAAAATCATGCTAACCACTATTATTGCACACAGAGTTTATGCAGCTTATTACAGTATGTGACTTGTTAAGCACATGTATACTTCTGAACTTATGTAGGCTTGCCATAACAAAGGGGTTGAATACTTACTTATTGACTAAAGACATTTCAGCTTTTTGGTTTTATTAATTAGTCAAAAATTCTAAAAGTATAATTCCACTTTGTCATTATGGGGTATTGTGTATAGGCCAGTGACAAAAAAATCTAAATTGAAATTCAAGCTGTAACCCAACTAAATGTAGAAAAAGTCAAGGGGTGTGAATACTTTCTGAAGGCACTGTATGTCATCACGACACAGCTTTTCCAGAAACTCTTATTCTTTTTTATCTTGTCATGTGTGCTCCCTCTCCGGCCTCTAGGTCACCAGGCTGCTCGTTATGGCGCACACCTGTCACCATCGTTACGCGCATTATAACACTCACCTGGACTCCATCACCTCCTTGATTACCTGCCTTATATATGTCACTCCCTTTGGTTCCTTCCCCAGGTGTTATTGTTTCTGTTTCATGTCTGTGCGTTGTACGTGTTTCTTATTTTGTATTATGTTGTGTTTATTTATTAATACAGTCAATCCCTGAACTTGATTCCCGACTCTCAGCGTGCAACGTTATAGATCTGCTCTTCTTTCAGTAGTTAGTCTATGAAAGTTGGTCTCATTCACCTTGGCCTAATACTATAGTCCTGACCGGAATGTTAATTTAACACCAGCTCTCCAACAGTAATGAGTTTCAGTCTGTTATGCTTGAATTGCATTGAAACCCACAATTAACACATATATTCAATGATTTGTCTTATCTACCACTTTCAGCAGACATGAAGAGATTCTAGGGATACTTTACAAACCAGATTCGACAACCCACAGTGCAGACAGCAGGGTAGGGCACATTCTAAATTAATGTGAAAATATTTAATTTAGGAATCAGTTCTTAAATAAAGATTGAGCTCGACTGTAACAAACAGAGTAGTGGGGACCACCAGGACTGTGCCCCACTGTGCTGCTAGCTGGTATCTGATAGGGACAGATGCTTGAGAGGGTGACAGACCATGACCACCCACACTCTTCCTGTCCCGCCTCCTCGTTCCATCTGACCCGCCCTCTATATGAGTATCTGCTCCCTTGTGGCTAGCTGTTGTCCCAGTAACCACGTGACCATTGACCTTACTTGTGGTGATTTTAGGGTGGGTGACTGTCTCAGGGGGCATCCTCTGACCCCTCCCACCCTCAGTTTGACCTCTATAGGTCAGTGAGGTGTGTTCAGTCACCTCTGAGGTTTAGAGTCGCCCTGACCTAAACTGGGTTAGGAGCGGGATTCGGTCGTAAACTTCTGCTTCCTTCTGACCTTTCCGGGTCAGTTTGTAGTTTTGGAATGCATTGCCAGGATGGAGTTTTATAACCATGGCGGTTCTTGTCTCTTTCACTATCTGATCCTCCTAAAGGTGTTGGTCATGGAAAAGTTAAACATGGACATCCACACACCCTACAACACACTCCTCTCACCTACAGACCTCACACCTGTCTCCGGCACCACCACCCCACTAAGCTCATAGGAGCTCTCTCTCTCTCTCCCTCCTCTCAGCCCTATCAGCCCTCTTTCATGCCACTAACTAATAAGCAACCACACTGTTATGTGGGCCCCATAAAAGTTGTGTGTATGCCACTAGGTTGTATAAGTGCCCTCCCCACCTCACTGGCCACAGGCCAGGGTTCTGTGAATTTAATTAATCTTAATTAATCATAATTATTGCTAATCCCCTCTCTGGACCCCCAACATGGATAACTAGCATTTAATCTAACAGAGTTAACAGAGAGAGGTTGCCAAGCCACCTTACATGCACAGGATCAGGGAGAAAGACTGATAGAGAAAGATGGAGGTTGAAGTGAAATGTGAATGAGGCCAAGAGAAGTATTGGAGACCTGCAGGGGAGCCTTCAGCAGGAGCAGCATAGAGCTCCTAATTACACTGTTACTGTAGTTAGTACTGCTGGGAGACAGAGCAAGTAACGTGCCTGCAGCACACAACACACTCTCTCGCTCTCACACACACACACACACATCACACATAGCCTCTTAAACCTACATTTACACTCTTAGAATGTTCCTGGATTTGTATATTCTGACTTATTTCTGCATGATATCCACACTGCTCTATTACGTGGTGTTGTGTCTGTGCTGTTTCATATCATCCGTCTGTGTTCTTTTCCAGACCAGTCTCAGGAACAGAGGTACACCTCCATTGCCGTGGCGGGGGCAGTGATGGGGGCGGTCCTCGCCCTCTTCCTCATTGCCGTCTTCACCATCATCATCCTCACCGCACGGAAGACCTCGCCCCCAGCGTACATAGACAAAGTGTGAGTTAAAGTCACCGTATACTACGGCAGTAGCTAATCAATTAAGCCATGAGTTATATCATCAACTGATATGTTTTGTGACTGTATAATATCAGCGTACAGTCCAACTCAAATCCAAAGGGCTTTCCTACACATACTGCGTTTTGTGTCATTCCACTGCAGTGTACCATAAAATGGAGTCTGGTGCAGGGAAGTAAAGAGGTGGTGGTATAAAGTTGAGGGGTGACAGGTAATTGCAGTCTTGGCAGGAGTTCCTTGTCTTGTTTAGCTGAGTAAGTTTCTATTGCTAGACCTGTGCTCATGTTAACGTTGGGGCAAGGAGAAGGAAGGAACTTTTAGATTAAATTATTTACAGTACATGAGAGTTGGGTCACTCCCTGCACAAGAGTTCTGTGACTGGCATCAGACCACGTGTGTGTAGGTGGATTCTAGTGATTAAGTTGATTCTAGTGATTAAGTGGATTCTAGTGATTAAATTGATTCTAGTGATTAAGTGGATTCTAGTGATTAAGTTGATTCTAGTGATTAAGTGGATTCTAGTGATTTGGAAGCCACAAAAGTAGTGGCTGGTATAATATTTCAACTCATATCTGTGTATCCTCCTGTCCTCCTTTTAGGATGAGGTTTTATGTCAGACACACACAAATACACACATTTCCCAATACAGGATGTGAAGCAAAACAATAGCATGTTTTTCTCATTGGTATATCCTCCTATTACAGCATAGATATGGAGATCTATCCGGCATCTCTATCCCCACAGGGATTACATAATCTATGTTTCCCTTTTGTTCATGAAAGGCCTCCTCAATCCCACACATCCCCTGTCTGTCTGCATTTCCTCACCATCCATTCACAGATTCAGTTTCTGACACCCGGGACGAGCTGGCCAATCAGCCGCTCCCATTCCATAGAAGTGGGCGGCCCCTAGCGGAGCATCACTCCCAGATGATGTTCTTCATGAGGGAGACAGAGAGAAACACAGTGAGCTGAGGAGGATGTGTCTGATGTGGGAACAATCAGTCTGTGGTGCTACAGCCTTTATTAACGTACATTGCACACTGTTAAACACTGCATGCAGGGGAGGGTTCAACTACAATACAGAGTAATGTACATTAATTAATACATTAATGTACAATACAGTACATTAATGTACATGACATTAGAGAGAATGGGAGTTGTTGGGCAGTTCTGCTAAAAGGCTCTCATTCATCTGCCATGGTAGCAGTTTAGGATAAAGCCTATGGAGACTCTCCCAGCTAGCGGGAGGTGGGGTTGTTTGGATCTTTCAGGTTGAAAGCATTTGTGTGTGTGTGTGTGTGTGTGTGTGTGTGTGTGTGTGTGTGTGTGTGTGTGTGTGTGTGTGTGTGTGTGTGTGTGTGTGTGTGTGTGTGTGTGTGTGTGTGTGTGTGTGTGTGTGTGTGCTCTCACACTCATACACCTTAGCACATACACCTTATACACACTTAAACTCAGTTTTTCACAATACCTGACATTTAATCCGAGTAAAAATTCCCTGTTTTAGGTCAGTTAGGATCACCACTTTATTTTAAGAATGTGAAATGTCAGAATAATAGTAGAGAGAATGATTTATTTCAGCTTTTATTTCTTTCATCACATTCCCAGTGTGTCAGAAGTTTACATACACTCAATTAGTATTTGGTAGCATTGCCTTTAAATTGCTTAACTTGGGTCAAACGTTTTGGGTAGCTTTCCACAAGCTTCCCACAATAAGTTGGGTGAATGTTGGCCCATTCCTCCTGACAGAGCTGGTGTAACTGAATCAGGTTTGTAGGCCTCCTTTTTCAGTTCTGCCCACAAATTTTCTATAGGATTGAGGTCAGGGCTTTGTGATGGCCACTCCAATACCTTGACTTTGTTGTCCTTAAGCCATTTTGCCACAACTTTGGAAGTATGCTTGGGGTCATTGTCCATTTGGAAAACCCATTTGCGACCAAGCTTTAACTTCCTGACTGATGTCTTGAGATGTTGCTTCAATATATCCACATACTTTTCCTGCCTCATGATGCCATCTATTTTGTGAAGTGCACCAGTCCCTCCGGCAGCAAAGCACACCCACAACATGATGCTGCAATCCCCGTGCTTCACGGTTGGGATGGTGTTCTTTGGCTTGCAAGCCTCCCCCTTTTTCCTCCAAACATAACAATGGTCATTACGGCCAAACAGTTCTATTTTTGTTTCATCAGACCAGAGGACATTTCTCCAAAAAGTACGATCTTTGTCCCCATGTGCAGTTGCAAACCGTAGTCTGGCTTTTTTATGGCGGTTTTGGAGCAGTGACTACTTCCTTGCTGAGTGGCCTTTCAGGTTATGTCGATATAGGACTCGTTGTACTGTGGATATAGATACTTTTGTACCTGTTCCTCCAGCATCTTCACAAGGTCCATTGGTGTTGTTCTGGGATTGATTTGCACTTTTCACACCAAAGTACGTTCATCTCTAGGAGACAGAACGCGTCTCCTTCCTGAGCGGTATGATGGCTGCGTGGTCCCATGGTGTTTATACTTGCGTACTATTGTTTGACAGATGAACGTGGTACCTACAGGCGTTTGGAAATTGCTCCCAAGGATGAACCAGACTTGTGGAGGTCTACAATTTCTGATTGTACAATTTCTTGGCTGATTTCTTTTGATTTGACCATTTTCCCACTGTGTTTGAAGGTAGGCCTTGAAATACATCCACAGGTACACCTCCAATTGACTCAAATTATGTCAATTAGCCTATCATAAGCTTGCAAAATTTTCTGGAATTTTGCAAGCTGTTTAAAGGCACAGTCAACTTAGTTTATGTAAACTTCTGACCCACTGGAATTGTGATACAATTAATTATAAGTGAAATAATCTGTCTGTAAACAATTGTTGGAAAAATTACTTGTGTCATGCACAAAGTAGATGTCCTAACCGACTTGCCAAAACTATAGTTTGTTAACAAGAAATTTGTGGAGTGGTTGAAAAATGAGTTTTAATGACTCTAACCTAAGTGTATGTAAACTTCAGACTTCAACTGTATGTATGCTTGACTCTTACTCACCCAAACCCTATCCCTACATTCTAGCAGTTTCTGATTAAGAGCACTAGTTTAATCCTGGTAATAATGGTGATAATAAGCCTAGATTGTTTCATTAGTTTCGCCATTGATCCAAGGTGTTATTTAACCATTATGATAGTAGTCTGATCGCTTTGTTAAATCTCAACTCTGGCTCTTTCTCTGGAGTTTCACATTTGGATTCTACAGCCGTTTGTCCCCACGGCCTTGGAGCTGGTGAGTGTGAGAGCAGATTCTCAGTCTGACTGTTGGAGAAGACTCTAATACATCCAGTCTGGCCAAAAGAAACATGACCCTGATCTGAAACCCAGTATTGAACAGCTGTGTGCGAATGGAAAAAAATTATTTCCGTCCCTGCATGCGTGTGTGTGTGCCACATAGCTCTACTACTCAAATACACGCACGCACGCACGCACGCACGCACGCACGCACGCACGCACGCACACACACACACACACACACACACACACACACACACACACACACACACACACACACACACACACACACACACACACACACACACACACACACACACACACACACACACACACACACACACACACACACACACACACACACACAAACAGAGACACAGACACAGACACAGACACAGACACAGACACAGACACAGACACAGACACACACACACACACACAGACTCAGGTCCAGACGGGTGTGTCTACTCTACTCTGGGCCTTCATGGTGTGTGTCTGATGCAAAAAAAAAAGGCGGTCGTCCTGAGTGTAACCCTGGCTGTGTCCCCCTGAGGGCGTTCCTATTGACCCTGTGGGCCCGGCTGAATGGTTCCAGGCCTCATCCCTCTCTGTCATCACACACACATTAAAGCCCAGGTCTTCTTCTAATGGATCCGGTGCAGTCTACTGTCACACAGGCTACTGTGGGAAACACACGCAAGTTCATTAACTATACATCAACCATGTCTTCTCTCTAGGTCTCATCCAAGTAGCAGAGAAGGAGCTGGAGTCCTAGGAGCAAGGCAGTGATAAGGGATGCACTTTAGGGTGATCAATCTTTTTAGAAATCAATGATTATGACGAGAGGTAATAAATGACCACAGGTCCAAGTGTATATGTTTTTGATCAGTGGGGGAAGGTTGCAAAAATGAACTATGAACTCAAGCTGCTTTCCAATTCTCTGGAGTGTGAGCGTCATCACTACAATAATAGGAAGTACATCCACAGCCTAATATTACATGTCCCTGTTTGTATGACCTGGGTGAAGGACAACAATTTGGAGTTAGAGCAAGAGAGATGATACTACAGCTCTCCAAAACAGGAGGAAAGTGTAGAGGAAAGAGCTGACAGTGTAGTGGAGTGGTAGATGCTGTGATGGTTGTGTGAGGCGAAGTAGGAGGATGGTTTTTACAACTAGTGTTTAGAATAGGATCCATTGGAGGGGAGTTGGTCAGTGTTTTGCTGGTGGAGGGGGATTGATGTTGAGGGGAACTTGAGTGGGGTTTGAAGGATGTGGGAGGAGATTAGGTTGATTGGCAAGCCAAGCGTGAGGTGAGCCTTGATTAGGGATGGATGTTAACCTAATCCTTCTATTTAACCCGGCTTAGTGCCTGTCAATTCTAGCCTGGAATTGATTTAATTCACAGTGGAAACCGTTCCTAACAATTTAATTAATCTGGTCCAACCACTTTGCAATTACCTGGTTTGCCATCTCACAATAATATGTCTTACGGTGTGAGTTTTAGTCACTGTCTGCTTACATTTTAAGAGTGACAACAAATGTTTTTTATTTTCTCCTGTCTCCCTGCAGGATTGATCTACCTCCAACACACAAGCCGCCTCCTCCATACACAGAGAGACCCCCAGCCATCCCTCTGGCTGTCCATGCACCACAGGTGGCCTCCCTGTCACAGGTAAACACTGCACTGTACTATTATTGAACACCGCCCTCTGCAACTAGATCCTGGATTTCCTGAAGGGCCAACCCCAGGTGGTGAGGGTAGGCAACATCACCTCCGCCACGCTGACCCTCAACATGGGGGCCCCACAGGGGTGTGTACTTAATCCCCTCCTGTACTCCCTGTTCACCCACAACTGCGTGGCCAAACACGACTCCAACACCATCATCAAGATTGCTGACGACGGTATTAGGCCTGATCACTGGCAACGATGAGACAGCCTACAGGGAGGAGGTCAGTGGTCTGGCAGCGTGGTGCCGAGACAACAACCCATCCCTCAACGTCAGTAAGACCAAGGAGCTGATCGTGGACTACAGGAAACGGAGTGGCGAGCATACCCCCATCCACATCGACAGGGCTGCAATGCAGAGGGTCGAGAGCTTCATGTTCCTCAGGGTCTAAATCAATAAGGACTTAAATTGGTCCACTCACACGCGCACAGTCGTGTAGAAGGCGTGACAGCGCCTCTTCCCCCCAGGAAGTGATAAAGGTTTGGTATGGGCCCTCAAATACTTAAAAAGTTATGCAGCTGCACCATTAAGAGCATCTTGACTGGCTGCATCACTGCTTGGAATGACAACTGCACCGCCCTCAATTGCATGGCGCTACAGAGGGTGGTGCAGACAGCCCAGTACATCACTGGGGTCGAGCTCCCTGCCATCAAGGACCTCTATATCAGGCGGTGTGAAAGGAAGGCCCGTACAATTGTTAAATACTCCAGCCACCCAAGCCATAGACTGTTTTCTCTGCTTCTGCTCGACAAGCGGTACCGGTGCATTAAGTCTGACACCAACAGGCTTCTAAACAGTTTCTATCCCCAAACCATAAGACTGCTAAATAGCTAAAATAATGGCTACACAGACTATCTGAGTTGACCCTTGTATTTTATTTGTTATTTTTGCACTGTCTCTATGCACACTCACAGGACTCTACACACTCACGCACACTAACACTCCAACACACACATAACATGCACACACATTTATACTGACTCTACACACATACACACATGCTCACATACAATCATAATTTATGCTGCTGCTTCTCTGTTTATCATATATCCTGATGCGTAGTCACTTTACCCTATACATGCAGTATTTATCTCTATCACTCCAATATTCCTGCACATTGTAAATTATGGTATTGGAACTGACCCTGTATATAGCTTGTTAATAAATCTTTATTTCTTGTGTGTTTTTGCTCTTATGTTATTTTTAGTACTACATTGATATTGATTACTGCATTGTTTGGTTTGGAACTTGCAAGAAAGGCATTTCACTGTACTTGTGCCCGTGACATTAAAACTATACACTTTATTATGTGTAGGGTTGCAGGTGGTGCTAGGGTTAGGGCTACATCTGGGGTTAGGGTTGTGGTTAAGGGTTAAGGTTGAGCAGTGATGTAGACATGAAGCTAGGGTTAGGTTAGGGTTGTTGCACTACACCACACTGCTCCTAACAGCCCTCATGAAAAAATACTACAGTTTACTATAGAATATTATAGTACTTAGAATTCTGTAGTAAACTGTAGTGAAATGTAGTATACTGGAAAATACTATACTCCACACTATAGTATCCCTTGATCATGTGTAGTACTTACAGAACTATATCATTTTGTAGTATACTGTAGAATACTAGCTATACTACTCGTAAAGAATGATCAACGATGGGCTATGTATTCTATAGAAAATAATGAACAACGCGGAAGGTGTGTTCCAAGAACACACGCAAGCGCTGAAATGTGTTCAACATCCACTGAAGTAGCTAGCAAGTTTACTAGATAGCTACAGTAGTTGCCATGGTAACCAAGCAAACATACTTGCTAGTTTAGCCTACCAAACCATCATTCCTAGCTTGCTATTATGAAAATCGAATTCAACAATACCAATACTGTTTTCAATTCGACTTTTGCTTTCAAAAGCAGGTCAAACAAAACTTGTAAAAATGTTCTGTAGCCATTGAATTCTACCGTGCACATATACTGTGTGTTATTGGGAAATAATGCACACTCTAGAATTCCCTTCAAGCCAATCAGAAAGGAGTATTCAACAATGCCATGGTATAAACTGTATTATAAACTGGGTGGTTCGAGTCCTGAATGCTGATTGGCTGACAGCCGTATACCACGGGTATGACAAAACATGTCTTTTTACTGCTCTAATTACATTGGTAACCAGTTTATAATAGCAATAAGGCACCTTGGGGGTTTGTGGTATAAGGTCAATATACCATGGCTAAGGGCTGTATCCAGGCACTCCCCTTTGCGTCGTGCTTAAGAACAGCAGTTAGCCGTGGTATATTGGCCATATACCACACCCCATCATGCCTTATTGCTTAAGTATCCCCCTCGATCGTGTAATGCTTACATAGAATGTTGTAGTATACTGTAGAATAGCATTGTAAATACTACAGTAATGTCCGCAAAAACACTACATTGTTGGCAAAAGACTACAGTCTTTTTACTATAGTAATACTACATTATTTAATTTTCATATACCCCACCCATTCCCATCCCCCATATCCCAATTTGTGCCACCCATGACTGAGAATAGACCATATGTATAGACCATATGCTGTATTGTGTTCCATACATGTTATAGAAAACAGCAGTAGCTCTGAACTATCCAGACTCCAGTCCTTCCTACCTACAGGTTATGGAAAATTTGCTCTTTTAGTATTAAGTTTCCTCAAGCCCACACTTCTATGCCAATTTTTTTTATGAGTAATTACTACAATATACTACTATCATGTCTGCAAAACACTACAGTAAATACTACAGTATACTACAGTTATGTCTGAAAATAACACTACAAGAATATTTACATGTTAGTAATTTGTCAGATGCACACAGACAAGAATACTATTGAAACCACACACTAGTAAGGTTTCTTTTCTCCCTGTTTTTAAATGAATATCTGTGTATGTAGAGCTTGGGTCTAGTATTTCCAACAATGGCTGCTGTCTGTTTGGACTACTGGGAGAACAGTCATTTCCATCCAATTAGCATCTCTCGTTTGTGAGCCCCTCTCTACTGATTCAGTGCCAACCTAAACAACATCCTTTTCAACTCACACATCTTTGATATTATTTTTTAGCTGCATATATTTAGGATTGAAATGGAAAGTTTTTTTAATTTCTGGAATATGATATGTTTATTGTATATCAACAGCGAGTGAGAGTGTCATCCCGTCCTCTTTGTTGTGTGTTGCAGGCTCGCAGGGCTGATCGACGGTTTGAGATGGCAGAGAGAACACCCACCACGCTCGCGCACCAGGAACCCCGAAGCCCCTCCCACCAGCCACTGTCTTATCAGGAATGGGTGTGTCACCAGCATGGGACGGACCGCATCTACATCAACCACCGGGAAAACTATGTGTGACAGACACATCTTGAGCCCTTCTATGGACCTGTCAATCAATCACTCAACCCGTCCCCACCCAACGCCATGCATGGTCACAGAGGCCATCCTTTACAATGTGAAGAACACAGGCAAAGAAACAGCTCATGATTTGACCAAGCCTTCACAGATGTGTCTTCTCCACATTTAAACCCATTTGAGAGCAGCAGTTATCAGCTGTAAGAAACAAGACTAATGAGGCCGAAGCATAAACTGCTGAGTTTCTCGAAGGAACACATCCATACACCCCCTCCACTCCACTACCATAAACCACCACACACCTTTTCTGTTCCCAACCACATTAATAAATAGAGCATAACAGTAGGGGGAATGGGAGGAAACCGACTTGGTACAGTACGACAAAATAGCTATTTAAAACAACGCACTAATCTCTGTTGTGTACTATATATGAGTGGAATAATATGAAAACACCATACTAATCTTTAACATGTATAGGAGTGAAATAAGTTACTATGTCACTGTAGCTATAGTGATATTGTAATTATGTGATAATCCTGTACTGTACTGACTATGACTGAGATATGTGGTAGCTATCTTAAGATGAATGCACTAACTGTAAGTCACTCTTGATAAGAGCGTCTGCTAAACTACTAAAATAAATGTAATAATTATTTATATAATTGTGGTATTAAATATCAGACATATCTCAAATTGGTTCTGGTAAACACGCAGCCAATTTAGTAGGATTCTAACTTTCTGGTTTTACATTTACATTTAAGTCATTTAGCAGACGCTCTTATCCAGAGCGACTTACAAATTGGAAAGTTCATACATATTCATCCTGGTCCCCCCGTGGGGAATGAACCCACAACCCTGGTGTTGCAAGCGCCATGCTCTACCAACTGAGCCACAGAACAAAGATAAGAACAAAGATGGCAACATTGTCTGAAGCAGGTTTTCCCAAACTCGGTCCTGGGACGCCCCCTGGGTGCACGTTTCGTTTTCTGCCCTAGCGCTACACAGGTGATTTAGATAATCAACTTGTCATCAAGCTCTGATGATTTTAATTAGCTGTATAGTGCTAGGGGAAAATAACTAAAAGTGCACCCAGGGCGGGCCCCAGTACTGAGTTTGGAAAATCCTGGTCTGAAGGACCAGGCACCAGTGTTACATCAGGATCAAGTATTTCATTGAGTAGGCTATATCAGATAGTAACATATAATGTAAATTCGCTGTATTCAAATGTTCAAAACTAAAATGTTCAGAAAATATAAATGTGGTGTAGTTCTAGTGTTTTGAGAAGTCAACTGAATCATAGAAAATATTTACTTCCGCACATGAAATTTAAACATGAATCGTTCTTTGGTCAGTGAGAAAATCATATTTAGTTTTTTTCATTGCAAGTTTGTAGTTTTTGAAATTTTCTTGTGCCATGTTAATATTTGAAGGGGGATTCTTTCCACTATAGATATGATCAGTTTTTTTTATTGTAATTCTTCCATTGTGACTAGTTAAATATATGCAGTGTTTTCTTATATTTTTTTATATTAAACATTATGTTTATTACAGAGTGGTATTTTTTATTTTTTTTTACCATCATATTTATACAATATAAGTAGTCTGTTTGTATGACATCGTCATATGGTCAAATGATAGGAAGGGCAGTATCAGCCCTAGACAGGATTCTGCTAAGAACATGAGCCCCACATAACAGACTGCTGATGAGCTAGGCCTCTGTGCTTCTCCTCTCCTGACAAGGCTGGTAGGGACCAGGGCTCTAGCTGAGCTCCAACCCACAATAAGGCCATTGTTTGTTTCCCTGTCACTGGTGAATAAGCGCTCAGGAATGCAATAACTATTAAAATATACAAATGTGTCAATTCCCGTGCAAACCTCGCTCAGTTTCCATCAGCTAACAAACTGCCCTGCTGATGCACGAGTAGAACGGCATAAGTGTGTGAGGGGCTAGTTTTACCAGACCATCCTGAGGGGCTAAAGATTAGATACTGTCTGGACCAATGATTTATATATACACTATATGACTGATAGGGGGCGCTGTTTTGAAGCCACCGCACCTCCATCTTGGCAATCCCCCACCATTGTAAAAAAAATATTTTGGAAGCTATGGAAATGCATTTATTAATGTCTACATTTGTTTTTGCCACCTTTATTCTAGTATTGACACATTAATGCATATTTTAAAATTATATTATGTTAGCTAAACATAAAAAAATAAAAAATAAAAATAAAAAAATGTAACTTTGAGAAAGTTTTAATGTTACTGTCTACAACAAAAAATACTTAAATACATGTAATTTCATCCTTTAAATATTTAATCGAAATATTGTAGAATTGCATTCATTCTTATGGAGGACTGCTCCATATGGCCACTGAGGAGTGCCGATACGGCCGACCGGTGGCTGCAAAGCCTCCCATTGACCAATACATAGCATCAGCAATCCAGTTTTTATATACATCATTGGTTTGAACTCTGTTTTAGACTGTGATGTCACGTAGCCTAATGGTGGGTGGTTTGGAATTGGACTGCAAAAATAAATTGAGGGAGTAGAGGAGTTCACTTTTGTAGTTCTCCTGTACAACTTAAGTATTGTTATGATGGTATGTGTAGGATAGCATTGGTGGTTTGGGAACTGATCTCAGCACATTCCTAAAGAGGCTACCTCATCCTGCATAAGGCTGTCAGCTCATAAATAGTTAAATGTAATGTTTAATTTAGACTGGTCTTAAAGGGCAACAAGACATTTTAGAAATGAAATATGAGTTTATGAATGGATTTTCAGTTTGTTCACATGTTCACAGAGGATTTTTTTCTTTTGGCCAGTAGCTGTCCTGCATACTGGCCTCTTCCAGACATACAGCCTCCCTGTTAGTTTAATGAATAGTGCTCCCCTGTTAATGTGCTGGTGTACAGGCCAGATAGAGAATGAGTAACGTCTCGCATGCAGATACAGCCAGGAAATATATCTATAATAATCGTATGCCTGCAGAGACACCTGAGGGAGTCCTGTGTGAAGAGCGCAGCCAGCTCCCTGTGCAATTGACAGATATCAGCTCTGCTTCAGGTCAGTGAGGGCCTATCATCGTCATCATCATTTCTATCCAGGAAATGTTCTGCCCATGGAGGGAAGAGGAACTCCAACTCTTCTGTCAGAGACAGAGTAAAACGGTGACGTGAGAGTGATTATATGTGACCCATAACAGTGGTTAAAATCTCTCTCTCTCTCTCTCTCTCTCTCTCTCTCTCTCTCTCTCTCTCTCTCTCTCTCTCTCTCTCTCTCTCTCTCTCTCTCTCTCTCTCTCTCTCTCTCTCTCTCTCTCTCTCTCTCTCTCTCTCTCTCTCTCTCTCTCTCTCTCTCCTCGTGCAATTTACTGCCCTTAAGAGGAGGGGCTTGGCCTTTCTTCTTCTCCTGAGCTGTTTGTCACATTATTTATTTTACTGCTGGAAAAGGTGGATGAAGAAATACAGTGACATGGAGACGGGTATGGAATAAATGATGGCTTTGTGGCGAAGCAGTGAAGAAAGAAGGGATGAATGATGAGGGAGGGGAGGGGAGATGAGAGGGGCGAGTCTTTAACACCATTTAGGGGTGATCATGGGCACCATACTTGGTGATGTGCCATCTGTTGAAATCGGCTGCATGTGTGTGTCTCTCACCATGCCTGCATGTGCGTGAGTGTGTGCTTGTTTGCCTCGTTCAATGCATTGTAGTATTTCTGTTCCTACTCACCTCACAGTACAGACCAAGCCCTCTGAATGACTCAATCAGTGGAGCACAGGGCCAGTTCTGCTCTCTATAGCACTGTGAAACACCTATAAATCAGACTAAGAAGAACACAAAGTGATATAAATTAATTAATCTTTCTCAGTATTAATCTGTGACCGTTTACAGAACAGTGGTTTATCACCAAACAGCCAGCAGGTTGTTTACAGAGTAGTCCACAGCAGGGAGACAAACACTATTAACCAAGTCCAGCTCATGACATCTAAATGGGGGAGGAACATATTGTTTCTGAAAGCTTATCTATAAAACCTAGTCTAACACAGAGGCACAAAAAAAACAGAGCAGCTCTTGCTCATAAAGTCGATAAAAGTATTTCTCGACAAACCCATGTTTGCATGTACAGTTGAAGTCGGAAGTTTACATACACCTTAGCCAAATACATTTAAACTCCGTTTTTCACAATTCCTGACATTTATTCAGAGTAAATATTCCCTGTCTTAGGTCAGTTAGGATCACCACTTTATTTTAAGAATGTGAAATGTCAGAATAATAGTAGAGAGAATTAATTATTTCAGCTTTTATTTCTTTCATCACAATCCCAGTGGGTCAGAAGTTTACATACACTCCATTAGTATTTGGTAGCATTGCCTTTAAATAGTTTAATTTGGGTCAAACATTTCGGGTAGCCTTCCACAAGCTTCCCACAATAAGTTGGGTGAATTTTGGCCCATTCCTCCTGACAGAGCTGGTGTAACTGAGTCAGGTTTGTAGGCCTCCTTGCTCGCACACGCTTTTTCAGTTCCGCCCAAAAATTCTCTATAGGATTGAGGTCAGAGCTTTGTGATGGCCACTCCAATACCTTGACTTTGTTGTCCTTAAGCCATTTTGCCACAACTTTGGAAGTATGCTTGGGGTCATTGTCCATTTGGAAGACCCATTTGTGACCAGGCTTTAACTTCCTGACTGATCCCTTGAGATGTTGCTTCAATATATCCACATACTTTTCCTGCCTCATGATGCCATCTATTTTGTGAAGTGTACCAGTCCCTCCTGCAGCAAAGCACACCCACAACATGATGCTGCCACCCCCGTGCTTCACGGTTGGGATGGTGTTCTTCCGCTTGCAAGCCTCCACCTTTTTCCTCCAAACATAACGATGGTCATTATGGCCAAACAGTTCTATTTTTGTTTCATCAGACCAGAGGACATTTCTCCAAACGTACGATCTTTGTCCCCATGTGCAGTTGCAAACTGTAGTCTGGCTTTTTTATGGCGGTTTTGGAGCAGTGGCTTCTTCCTTGCTGAGCGGCCTTTCAGGTTATGTTGATATAGGACTCGTTGTACTGTGGATATAGATACTTTTGTACCTGTTTCCTCCAGCATCTTCACAAGGTCCTTTGCTGTTGTTCTGGGATTGATTTGCACTTTTCGCACCAAAGTACGCTACGTTCATCTCTAGGAGACAGAATGCGTCTCCTTCCTGAGCGGTATGACGGCTGCGTGGTCCCGTGGTGTTTATACTTGTGTACTATTGTTTGTACAGATGAACGTGGTACCTTCAGGCGTTTGGAAATTGCTTCCAAGGATGAACCAGACTTGTGGAGGTCTACAATTTTTTTTCTGAGGTCTTGGCTGATTTCTTTAGATTTTTCCATGATGTCAAGCAAAGACGCACTGAGTTTGAAGGTAGGCCTTTAAATACCTCCACAGGTATACCTCCAGCTGACTCAAATTATGTCAATTAGCCTATCAGAAGCTTCTAAAGCCATGACATAATTTTCTGGAATTTTTCAAGCTGTTTAAAGGCACAGTCAACTTAGTGTATGTAAACTTCTGACCCACTGGAATTGTGATACAGTGAATTATAAGTGAAATAATCTGTCTGTAAACAATTGTTGGAAAAATGACTTGTGTCATGCACAAAGTAGATGTCCTAACCGACTTGCCAAAACTATAGTTTGTTAACAAGAAATTTGTGGAGTGGTTGAAAAACGAGTTTTAATGACTCCAACCTAAGTGTATGTAAACTTCTGACTTCAACTGTATATATTTGACACTGTGATAGGAGAATAAATATTACATTTACATTTAAGTCATTTAGCAGACGCTCTTATCCAGAGCGACTTACAAATTGGTGCATTCACCTTATGATATCCAGTGGAACAACCACTTTACAATAGTGCATCTAACTCTTTTAAGGGGGGGGGGGGGGGTTAGAAGGATTACTTTATCCTATCCTAGGTATTCCTTAAAGAGGTGGGGTTTCAGGTGTCTCCGGAAGGTGGTGATTGACTCCGCTGACCTGGCGTCGTGAGGGAGTTTGTTCCACCATTGGGGTGCCAGAGCAGCGAACAGTTTTGACTGGGCTGAGCGGGAACTGTACTTCCTCAGAGGTAGGGAGGCGAGCAGGCCAGAGGTGGATGAACGCAGTGCCCTTGTTTGGGTGTAGGGCCTGATCAGAGCCTGAAGGTACGGAGGTGCCGTTCCCCTCACAGCTCCGTAGGCAAGCACCATGGTCTTGTAGCGGATGCGAGCTTCAACTGGAAGCCAGTGGAGAGAGCGGAGGAGCGGGGTGACGTGAGAGAACTTGGGAAAGTTGAACACCAGACGGGCTGCGGCGTTCTGGATGAGTTGTAGGGGTTTAATGGCACAGGCAGGGAGCCCAGCCAACAGCGAGTTGCAGTAATCCAGACGGGAGATGACAAGTGCCTGGATTAGGACCTGCGCCGCTTCCTGCGTGAGGCAGGGTCGTACTCTGCGAATGTTGTAGAGCATGAACCTACAGGAACGGGTCACCGCCTTGATGTTAGTTGAGAACGACAGGGTGTTGTCCAGGATCACGCCAAGGTTCTTAGCACTCTGGGAGGAGGACACAATGGAGTTGTCAACCGTGATGGCGAGATCATGGAACGGGCAGTCCTTCCCCGGGAGGAAGAGCAGCTCCGTCTTGCCGAGGTTCAGCTTGAGGTGGTGATCCGTCATCCACACTGATATGTCTGCCAGACATGCAGAGATGCGATTCACTACCTGGTTATCAGAGGGGGGAAAGGAGAAGATTAATTGTGTGTCGTCTGCATAGCAATGATAGGAGAGACCATGTGAGGATATGACAGAGCCAAGTGACTTGGTGTATAGCGAGAATAGGAGAGGGCCTAGAACAGAGCCCTGGGGGACACCAGTGGTGAGAGCACGTGGTGCGGAGACAGATTCTCGCCACGCCACCTGGTAGGAGCGACCTGTCAGGTAGGACGCAATCCAAGCGTGGGCCGCGCCGGAGATGCCCAGCTCGGAGAGGGTGGAGAGGAGGTTATATGTACCTCATTGTTGGATAATATACACTATATATACAAAAGTATGTGGACACCCCTTCAAATGAGTGGATTCGGTTATTTCAGCCACACCCGTTTCTGACAGGTGTATAAAATTGAGCACACCGCCATGCAATCTCCATAGACAAACATTGGCAGTAGAATGGACTTACTGAAGAGCTCAGTGACTTTCAACTTGGCACCGTCATAGTATGCCACCTTTCCAACAAGTCAGTTTGTCAAATTTCTATCCTGCTAGATCTGCCCCGGTCAACTGTAAGTGCTGTCCTCAGGTTGCAAAACTCACTACCGAGTTCCAAACTGCCTCTGGAAGCAACGTCAACACAATAACTGTTCATCGGGAGCTTCATGAAATGGGTTTCCATGGCCAAGCAGCTGCACACAAGCCTAAGATCACCATGCGCAATGCCAAGCATTGGCCTGAGTGGTGTAAAGCTTGCCGCCATTGGACTCTGGAACAATGGAAACGGGTTCTCTGGAGTGAATAATCACACTTCACCATCTGGCAGTCCGATGGACGAATCTGGGTTTGACGGATGCTAGGAGAAGGATACCTGCTCGAATGCCTAGTGCCAACTGTAGTTTGGTGGAGGATGAATAATGGTCTGGGGCTGTTTTTTATGGTTCGGTCTAGCCCTTTAGTTCCAGTGAAGGGAAATCTTACTGCTACAGCATACATGACATTCTAGACAATTCTGTGCTTCCAACTTTGTGGCAACAGTTTGGGGAAGGCCCTTTCCTGTTTCAGCATGACAATGCCCCATGCACAAAGCGAGGTCAATACAGAAATGGTTTGTCGGGATCGGTGTGGAAGAACTTGACTAGCCTGTACAGAGCCCTGACCTCAACCCCATCGAACACCTTTGGAATGCTGACTGCGAGCCAGGCCTAATCGCCCGACATCAGTGCCCAACCTCACTAAGCTCTTGTGGCTGAATGGAAGTTCCCACAGCAATGTTCTAACATCTAGTGGACAGCCTTCCCAGAAGAGTGGAGGCTGTTATAGCAACAAAGGGGGGACCAAGTCCATATTAATGCCCATGATTTTGCAATGAGATTTTTGACGAGCAGGTGTCCACATACTTTTCATAATGTAGTGTACTTTAGTGCTTTTGATGGGGATAAAATGGTATGTTTTTGTGTGTGATGCTCCACCTGTAAACATGAAAGGTCATGCTAGTTGTTTAAGGACATACAGCCTCTCTCCCTCTAGAATGCTTCCAGTAGGAGTATGAATGCACAGAGACATGTTTCAGACCCTCCCTGTTTTGGAATTAAACGTTTTGCCCAGCCTTTCTCCCTAATCATTATTTCTGAGTTTCAGCCCAGTCTCAGTCTGTACAATGAGAAAAAAGTGCCTTTTCGCAGGAGTACAAAAATAGCAGCCATTATTCTTTGTTAGTGTGCGTCTAGACATTTGCACAGTCTAAGCTACACCCTTTTGAGGCCCTGTGATTGCGTGTGTGTGTGTGTGTGTATGCATGCTTGCATGCATGTGTGCTTGTGTGTGTGTGTGTGTGTGTTGTTGTGACGAGATGGTCTCTATATACTGTAGGATTGATCCTGTCCACTTGTCCTCCCATGGATCACCCTCATCTAATCTCTATCTCTGTCTCTCTTTAACCCTTTTTTCTTCCCGTTCCTTCTTTTCTCCCCTTCTGTCTCTTTCTCATTCTGCCCTATTCCCCAGTTCTCTTACTCTAACCCACACACTGTTCGTCAGAGAGGACCACATTGTTGATACTCCAAGTATACTCACAAACATTGAATATCTGCTTAAAACAAGGCCCCATTTGCTGTTCTTTTGCATCTACTATCATTGTCAGTTCTTGTGGCCTATGTATTATGGCCATTTCTGTTGTTGGCTGAGCAGTGCTCCTGTATTTGCCTTGTACTGTACTGTTCCTACTCCGTGCATTCAGACTCAGTAACTCATTCATAGATCCCAGAGAATATAGAGGAGATATGTGACTCCTGGCCTCCTTAACCCATTTGGTCTTCCTTGAGGGCATATTATGTATTTATGGCTGTTAAGCTGAGACCAGGGTGGATGTCCACACTCCAAGGCCTGCACTCCATTGCGCCGGCCAGCATGTTGTCATTTTTCCTCCCCTGTGTCATGGCAGGGGTGGCGTGGCGAATAAAGCAGGATTGGTGGGGCTCTGTTCAGACATCTCCATACATCACAATGAAGGAGTGGGGTTTCCTGCCTTCACCCTCTGTCTGTCTGCCAGACCTCCATCTGACATTGACATTGACACTGGAGCGTGTGTGTGTGTGTGTGCGTGCGTGCGTGCGTGCGTGTATGTATCTGCAGAGAAGAATTGGAGAAACTCCTCAAATACAGTTGTAGCTTGATGAGGGGAAAAACAATTGAATCCAATTTAGAATAAGGCGGTAACAAAATAAAATGTGGAAAAAGTCAAGGGGTTTGAATACTTTCTGAATGCACTGTATACAAACACAGGGACTTAAGATGTGTGCATTTGCATTCAGCTGGTGTATACATTTTCCTTTCAACCAGAGAAAAACTTAATTTCAACAAGGAGTTAGGAAGTCATAAAGACAGAAGGCATCCATGTAATTTAATATGATCATGATGATGATGATGATGATGATGATGAGGGCATGTGTCTTAGTAAGCGTCCCCTTTCCATCTGTGGCCCCAGCTGTCGTCTAGTAACATGCAAAGCCCGTTCAGCTATAACAATAGAGGTCAGAGGTCATAATATCAGCACTGGGCTCTCCCATTGTGCCCCTCAGGGGGACACAGTCACACACAGCAGCCTGGTGTTCATTGTTTGGCTTGACGCTGCATGAGGCCAAAAGCATTAGTGTGATGTAACTACTGACTGTATTATCTACTTATACATTGTGATATGTATTGGATTGTTTTGCAATGATTTCTACATCCAATTAGATCTGGCAGTGTTCTAAAAAAACATTTCAATCAGATACAAATAACTTAAAAATAACATAAAAATGTAAACCCCAATGTCATCTGAATACAGCTTAGTTTACCTGTTGCGTGCTTACTGATGGGAAAATAACATTTGTTGTTCCACAGCACCTCCTTGTGGTGATAGAGGTGTGACATATGAATCTAAAAGGCCTAGTGCAGTCAAAAACGTTGTTTTATATATATTTCCACACTATGAGGTTGGAATAATACTGTGAAATTGTGAAATGATGTAATGCCCTTTTAGTGTAAGAGCTGTTTTGGAGGGATGGCGATTTGGTTTTCCATGGTGACATCACCATGCGGTAAATTAGTTAATAGGCCAACAAGAAAGTGAGTTCCAAACCTCTCTGCCAATATCAGCTAATTTTCCTTCCTCACTTAAACCACTCCCAGGTCAGTACTCTGACTGGGCGACTCCAGAAGGCGTATTTTCTTCTGTTGAAGCCATTCTGTTGTTGATTTACTTCTGTGATTTGGGTCATTGTCCCGTTGCATCACCCAACTTCTGTTGAGCTTCAATTGGCAGACAGATAGCCTTACATTCTCCTGCAAAATATTTTGATAAACTTTGGAATTCCTTTTTCCATTGATGATAGCAAGCTGTCCAGACCCTGAGGCAGCTAAGCAGCTCCAAACCATGATGCTCTCTCCACCATACATTACAGTTGGGATGAGGTTTTGATGTTGGTGTGCTGTGCCTTTTTTTCTCCACACATAGTGTTGTGTATTCCTCCAAACAACTCAACTTTAGTTTCATCTGTCCACAGAATATTTTGCCAGTTGCGCTGCAGAACATCCAGATGCTCTTTTGCGAACTTCAGATGTGCAGCAATGTTTGTTTTGGACAGCAGTGGCTTCTTTCGTGGTGCCCTCCCATGAACACCATTCTTGTTTAGTGTTTTACATATTGTAGACTCGTCAACCGAGATGTTAGCACGTTCCAGACTTGAGCTGACACTCTTAAGATTCTTCTTAACCTCATTGAGCATTCTGCGCTGTGCTCTTGCAGTCATCTTTGCAGGACAGCCACTCCTAGGGAGAGTAGCAACAGTGCTGAACTTTCTCCATTTATAGACAATTTGTTTTACCGTGGATTGATGAACATCAAGGCTTTGAGAGATACTTTTGTAACCCTTTCCAGCTTTATGCAAGTCAACAATTCCTTAATCTTGGGTCTTCTGAGATCTCTTTTGTTTGAGGCATGGTTCACATCAGGCAATGCTTCTTGTGAATAGCAAACTCAAATTTTGTTAATTATTTTTTATAGGGCTATGGCAGCTCTAACCAACATCTCCAATCTCATCTCAATGATTGTACTCCAGGTTAGCTGACTCCTGACTCCAATTAGCTTTTGGAGAAGTCATTAGCCTAGCGGTTCACATACTTTTCCAACCTACACTGTGAATGTTTAAATGATGTATTCAATATAAACAACAAAAATACAAAATGTGTGTGTTATTCATTTAAGCAGACTGTGTTTGTCTGTTGTTGTGACTTAGATGAAGATCAGATCAAATATTACGACCAATTTATGCAGAAATCCAGGTAATTCCAAAGGGTTCACATACTTTTTCTTGCCACTATATATACAGTTGAAGTCGGAAGTTTACATACACCTTTAAACTCCGTTTTTCACAATTCCTGATGTTTAATCCAAGTAAAAATTCCCTGTCTTAGGTCAGTTAGGATCACCACTTTATTTTAAGAATGTGAAATGTCAGAATAAGAGTAGAGAGAATGATTTATTTCAGCTTTTATTTCTTTCATCACATTCCCAGTGGGTCAGACGTTTACATAAACTCAAATAGTATTTGGTAGCATTGCCTTTAAATTGTTTAATTTGGATCAAACGTTTCGGGTAGCCTTCCACAAGCTTCCCACAATGAGTTGGGTGAATGTTGGCCCATTCCTCCTGACAGAGCTGGTGTAACTGAGTCATTACATTTACATTTAAGTCATTTAGCAGACGCTCTTATCCAGAGCGACTTACAAATTGGTGCATTCACCTTATGATATCCAGTGGAACAACCACTTTACAATAGTGCATCTAACTCTTTTAAGGGGGGGGGGTTAGAAGGATTACTTTATCCTATCCTAGGTATTCCTTAAAGAGGTGGGGTTTCAGGTGTCTCCGGAAGGTGGTGATTGACTCCGCTGACCTGGCGTCGTGAGGGAGTTTGTTCCACCATTGGGGTGCCAGAGCAGCGAACAGTTTTGACTGGGCTGAGCGGGAACTGTACTTCCTCAGAGGTAGGGAGGCGAGCAGGCCAGAGGTGGATGAACGCAGTGCCCTTGTTTGGGTGTAGGGCCTGATCAGAGCCTGAAGGTACGGAGGTGCCGTACCCCTCACAGCTCCGTAGGCAAGCACCATGGTCTTGTAGCGGATGCGAGCTTCAACTGGAAGCCAGTGGAGAGAGCGGAGGAGCGGGGTGACGTGAGAGAACTTGGGAAAGTTGAACACCAGACGGGCTGCGACGTTCTGGATGAGTTGTAGGGGTTTAATGGCACAGGCAGGGAGCCCAGCCAACAGCGAGTTGCAGTAATCCAGACGGGAGATGACAAGTGCCTGGATTAGGACCTGCGCCGTTTCCTGCGTGAGGCAGGGTCGTACTCTGCGAATGTTGTAGAGCATGAACCTACAGGAACGGGTCACCGCCTTGATGTTAGTTGAGAACGACAGGGTGTTGTCCAGGATCACGCCAAGGTTCTTAGCACTCTGGGAGGAGGACACAATGGAGTTGTCAACCGTGATGGCGAGATCATGGAACGGGCAGTCCTTCCCCGGGAGGAAGAGCAGCTCCGTCTTGCCGAGGTTCAGCTTGAGGTGGTGATCCGTCATCCACACTGATATGTCTGCCAGACATGCAGAGATGCGATTCACCACCTGGTTATCAGAGGGGGGAAAGGAGAAGATTAATTGTGTGTCGTCTGCATAGCAATGATAGGAGAGACCATGTGAGGATATGACAGAGCCAAGTGACTTGGTGTATAGCGAGAATAGGAGAGGGCCTAGAACAGAGCCCTGGGGGACACCAGTGGTGAGAGCACGTGGTGCGGAGACAGATTCTCGCCACGCCACCTGGTAGGAGCGACCTGTCAGGTAGGACGCAATCCAAGCGTGGGCCGCGCCGGAGATGCCCAGCTCGGAGAGGGTGGAGAGGAGGATCTGATGGTTCACAGTATCAAAGGCAGCCGATAGGTCTAGAAGGATGAGAGCAGAGGAGAGAGAGTTAGCTTTAGCAGTGCGGAGCGCCTCCGTGACACAGAGAAGAGCAGTCTCAGTTGAATGACTAGTCTTGAAACCTGACTGATTTGGATCAAGAAGGTCATTCTGAGAGAGATAGCAGGAGAGCTGGCCAAGGACGGCACGTTCAAGAGTTTTGGAGAGAAAAGAAAGAAGGGATACTGGTCTGTAGTTGTTGACATCGGAGGGATCGAGTGTAGGTTTTTTCAGAAGGGGTGCAACTCTCGCTCTCTTGAAGACGGAAGGGACGTAGCCAGCGGTCAAGGATGAGTTGATGAGCGAGGTGAGGTAAGGGAGAAGGTCTCCGGAAATGGTCTGGAGAAGAGAGGAGGGGATAGGGTCAAGCGGGCAGGTTGTTGGGCGGCCGGCCGTCACAAGACGCGAGATTTCATCTGGAGAGAGAGGGGAGAAAGAGGTCAAAGCACAGGGTAGGGCAGTGTGAGCAGAACCAGCGGTGTCGTTTGACTTAGCAAACGAGGATCGGATGTCGTCGACCTTCTTTTCAAAATGGTTGACGAAGTCATCAGCAGAGAGGGAGGAGGGGGGAGGAGGGGGAGGAGGATTCAGGAGGGAGGAGAAGGTGGCAAAGAGCTTCCTAGGGTTAGAGGCAGATGCTTGGAATTTAGAGTGGTAGAAATTGGCTTTAGCAGCAGAGACAGAAGAGGAGAATGTAGAGAGGAGGGAGTGAAAGGATGCCAGGTCCGCAGGGAGGCGAGTTTTCCTCCATTTCCGCTCGGCTGCCCGGAGCCCTGTTCTGTGAGCTCGCAATGAGTCATCGAGCCACGGAGCAGGAGGGGAGGACCGAGCCGGCCTGGAGGATAGGGGACATAGAGAGTCAAAGGATGCAGAAAGGGAGGAGAGGAGGGTTGAGGAGGCAGAATCAGGAGATAGGTTGGAGAAGGTTTGAGCAGAGGGAAGAGATGATAGGATGGAAGAGGAGAGAGTAGCGGGGGAGAGAGAGCGAAGGTTGGGACGGCGCGATACCATCCGAGTAGGGGCAGTGTGGGAAGTGTTGGATGAGAGCGAGAGGGAAAAGGATACAAGGTAGTGGTCGGAGACTTGGAGGGGAGTTGCAATGAGATTAGTGGAAGAACAGCATCTAGTAAAGATGAGGTCAAGCGTATTGCCTGCCTTGTGAGTAGGGGGGGAAGGTGAGAGGGTGAGGTCAAAAGAGGAGAGGAGTGGAAAGAAGGAGGCAGAGAGGAATGAGTCAAAGGTAGACGTGGGGAGGTTAAAGTCACCCAGAACTGTGAGAGGTGAGCCATCCTCAGGAAAGGAACTTATCAGGGCGTCAAGCTCATTGATGAACTCTCCAAGGGAACCTGGAGGGCGATATGTTTGAGTCATGTTTGTAGGCCTCCTTAATCGCATCCACTTTTTCAGTTCTGCCCACTAATTTTCTATGGGATTGAGGTCAGGGCTTTGTGATGGCTACTCAAACACCTTGACTTTGTTGTCCTTAAGCCATTTTGCCACAACTTTGGAAGTATACTTGGGGTCATTGTCCATTTGGAAGATCCAAGCTTTAACTTCCTGACTGATGTCTTGAGATGTTGCTTCAATATATCCACATACTTTTCCTGCCTCATGATGCCATCTATTTTGTGAAGTGCACCAGACCCTCCTGCAGCAAAGCACCCCCACAACATGATGCTGCCACCCCCGTGCTTCATGGTTGGGATGGTGTTCTTTGGCATGCAAGCCTCCACCTTTTCCTCTAAACATAACAATGGTCATTATGGCCAAACAGTTCTATTTTTGTTTCATCAGACCAGAGGACATTTCTCCAAAAAGTACGATCTTTGTCCCCATTTGCAGTTGCAAACCGTAGTCAGGCTTTTTCATGGCGGGTTTGGAGCAATGGCTTCTTCCTTGCTGAGCGGCCTTTCAGGTAATGTCGATATAGTACTCGTTTTACTGTGGATATAGATACTTTTGTACCTGTTTCCTCTAGTATCTTCACAAGGTTCTTTGCTGTTGTTCTGGGATTGATTTGCACTTTTCGCACCAAAGTACATTCATCTCTAGGAGACAGAATGCGTCTCCTTCCTGAGCGGTATGAAGGCTGTGTGGTCCCATGGTGTTTATACTTGCGTACTATTGTTTGTACAGATGAACATGGTACCTTCAGGCGTTTGGAAATTGCTCCCAATGATGAACCAGACTTGTGGTCTACAATTTCTTTCTGAGGTCTTTGCTGATTTCTTTTGATTTTCCCATGATGTCAAAGAAAGAGGCACTGAGTTTGAAGGTAGGCCTTGAAATACATCCACAGGTACACCTCCAATTTACTCAAATGATGTCAATTAGCCTATCAGAAGCCTCTAAAGCCATGACATCATTTTCTGGAAATGTCCAAGCTGTTTAAAGACACAGTCAACTTAGTGTATGTAAACTTTTTACCCACTGGAATTGTGATACAGTGAATTATAGGTGAAATAATCTGTCTGTAAACAATTGTTGGATAAATGACTTGTGTCATGCACAAAGTAGATGTCCTAACCGACTTGCCAAAACTATAGTTTGTTAACAAGAAATTTGTGGAGTGGTTGAAAAACAAGTTTTAATGACTCCAACCTAAGTGTATGTAAACTTCCGACTTCAACTGTATATATATATATATATATATATATATAAAGGATATTTCATGTTAAAACCCTCATGGTCTGAGAAACTTTAGGTGCCTTTTGGCAAACTCCAAGCGGGCTGTCATGTGCCTTTTACAGAGGAGTGGCTTCCGTCTGACCGCTCTACCATAAAGGCCTGATTGGTAGAGTGCTGCAGAGATGGTTGTCCTTCTGGAAGGTTCTCCCATCTCCACAGAGGAACTCTGGAGCTCTGTCAGAGTGACCATCGGGTTCTTGGTCACCTCCCTGACCAAGGCCCTTCTCCCCCGATTACTTAGTTTGGCCGGGCGGCCAGCTCTAGGAAGAGTCTTGATGTTCCAAACTTCTTCCATTTAAGAATGATGGAGGCCACTGTGTTCTTGGGGACTTTCAATGCTGCAGAAATGTTTTGGTACCCTTCCTCAGATCTGTGCCTCGACACAATCATGTCTCGGAGCTCTATAGACAATTCCTTCGACTTCATGGCTTGGTTTTTGCTCTGACATGCACTGTCAACTGTGGGACCTTATATAGACAGGTGTGTGCCTTTCCAAATCATGTCATATTAATTGAATTTACCACAGGTGCACTTTAATCAAGTTGTAGAAACATCTCAAGGATGATCAATGGAAACAGGATGAACCTGAGCTCAATTTCGAGTCTCATAGCAAAGGGTCTGAATACTTATGCAAATAAGGTATTTCTGTTTTTATTTTTTAACAAATGTGCAAACATTTCTAATGTTTCACTTTGCCATCATGGGGTATTGTGTGTAGATTGCTGACAATTTTGTTTAATTTATTATTTAATCTATTTTAGAAATAAGGCTGTAACGTAACAAAATGTGGAAAAATTAAAGGGGTCTGAATACTTTCCAAAGGCACTGTATGTGTAAATTATATATATTTTTATATATTTCCTGAGCTTTCTTTTATCTCCTAGATAAACGACAAACACTTCAAAACCTTGTTTCTAATTATAAAATGTTTTACTGTCTTTTTTTTCCATTTATGAATGTGTTATTTAACGTGTTTCTCTGGGCTATAGCTGTAGTCCAAATTCAATATTTTATCAAATTACTTATTTTTATACCTAAATTCAAAATCAAATAGCTAAATGATCCATAGTATGACCATCTTAAAGAAATTTAGAACACCACACCCAACCCTACACCTAGCCACAACCACAACCCTAACCTTGGTTTACGCTACTTATATCCTACTTTTCTCTTTGGCTCCTCCCTTTGACCCTAGGTGCAGGAGTCCGGCTCAATTTAATCACTGAATATGACTCATCCTATGTTGACGTGTGTAGGAACAGGATTGTGTTTATGTTTCTTAGCCACACTCATAGAAATAGAAAGTCATAGCAATAGAAAGTTTAATGAACATTTGGTTTAATAATTTATTAATTCAAGATCATACAGGCTTTGCAAAGAGGGGCAGTTCTTCAGTTCAACAGTTACATCTAGAACACATAGTGATACATTTTATAGATAGACAGGTCATACGTAAGATCATAGTCCAGATATATGCAAAAATGTAGATTTTCACATTTGTGCTTTACATCAAGTAAATACACCAATTATCACTCAATCTATCAATGACATTCTGGTTAGAATGGATTTAGATATGGCCTTAACCCTTTCATAATCATTGCACAACACCTTACACATTTAAAATACATATTATTTGTTTGTCCCAAAATTGAAGATTATGATAGTCAGTCAAAGATATTAAAGCTGAGATCTGTGAAAGGTGAAACAGTGGAATGTTATAGGCGCATTTGTTATTGTTTTGAAACAGAAGATATGAGCATCCAGCATTGTGGTAAAAAAAAAAACCTGCCGTTCCATCATGCGTGCATTACAGAGGAGACTGTTGGGAGGAGCTATAAGAGGACAGGCTCATTGTAATGGCTGAAATTGAATAAATGGAACAGTATCAAACATATGGAAACCATATGCTTGACTATGTTCCGTTGACTCCATTCCAGCACTTACAATGAGCCCATCCTCTTACAGCTCCTCCCACCAGCCTCCTCTGCCATGCAATGATGTCTGAGGGAAAAAACAGTGTTCATTGTTTGAAGTAACTTCTTTGTTGTTGTAATAGAGCAAACAAGACGTTTCACCGATAAGGATTCCAGCTTTAACGTTGTAACAATTTTCACAAACACATTCACACATTACAGTATGTGTACACGGTGACTACCACAAGTCCTCTGCTTTTTTTCAGTCTCTTAAAACATTTTACACAAATATCACATAAATGTTATATTTCCTTTTGATATATTTACAATATCTTACAGTTTTCAACACAACCAATAAATAGGCTTAACTTTTATAGAGATTAGACACAAATTAAAGTGTGATGTTCTCCTTACATCATGTCGGTCCCATCAGAGTTTGAACAGTGAGAGGTTTGTGAGCTGCTGTGGCTGCTTCTGAGTAAAGATATTGAAAACAAATGTCCTGTGTGTGTCCATTGGCCTGGCTCTGTGACTGACCAGTCCTCTCTGCTGATGTCACTTGTATTCCCTAGCGACGCGGACTGGAGCAGTAGTCAGAGAGAGAAAGGCCTGGAGGAGAGTAGCTCCGTGACAACCCAGATAGCTCCATGACAACCCAGCCCAAATCTTTACACAGGGTCTCTCCAGAAGTAGTCCAAGAGCAGGTGTCAAGAGTCACAGGGCAGTCCTCCAAAGGCCTGAGTGTGCAGAGACTGTTAGAAGAAAGATTTACATCGGGCCCTAGAGAGAGATGTAACTGTTAACTAAGTTTATGAAAACATTATAACCAAAATTATGCTACAAGTTAAGCCTATCTTTAAGTGCTCTAAAAATCATAAATCAAGGAAATCACAGCAGATGATCAATTGAAGGAACACAACACTTGTAATACACATGTAATTGCAAACAGCCACACTGTTATCAGTACAGGTTTAATGAAATGAACTACTTACCTGGAGACATGGGTTCTGTGTGTCTTAGAGCTAGGTTAGCATTAGCCTTTAACAGTTGCACTGATCTCTGCCCTGTGCTGAGCCAGCCTGTGGCGACTGGCGAAGCTGCCTCACCGTTGTGTCACCATACTGGATCCCTGAGCCCATCCGCTCCGGGTCTAACTCACCTACAGACAAGACACATCCATATATTAAACACATGAGAAAACGAATTCATAGATATACAGATATACAGTACAGTTCACAGTTCTACAGTTCAGTACAGTTCACACACAGTTGTCACTTTAGGTCATGTGAATGCATGCAATTCCCTAGTGCACAACATGGCTCCTTGGGCAGCTATTAGTAATAAGTGAGTGTAAGTGTGTGTGTTATTACCTGACTCTATCTTGTTGAGGATGGTGCGGCCACATTTAAGGAAGGCCTCCTCCACATTCTCACCGGTGAGGGCACTCGTCTCCAGGAACATCAGTTCTGTTTTTATAACAACAAAGAGAGACAACATGGATACACGACCAATCTCCTTTATCTATAGTCACAAACATCACCTGTCTTTATATAGTTGCAAACATCACCCGTCTTAATAGTTGCAAACATCACCCGTCTTTATAATCGCAAACATCACCCGTCTTTATAGTCGCAAACATCACCCGTCTTTATAGAACGCAAACATCACCCGTCTTTATAGACGCAAACATCACCCGTCTTTGTAGTCGCAAACATCACCCGTCTTTATAGTCGCAAACATCACCCGTCTTTATAGTCGCAAACATCACCCGTCTTTATAGACGCAAACATCACCCGTCTTTATAGACGCAAACATCACCCGTCTTTATAGACGCAAACATCACCCGTCTTTGTAGTCGCAAACATCACCCGTCTTTATAGTCGCAAACATCACCCGTCTTTATAGTCGCAAACATCACCCGTCTTTATAGTCGCAAACATCCCCCGTCTTTATAGTCGCAAACATCCCCCGTCTTTATAGACGCAAACATCCCCCGTCTTTATAGACGCAAACATCACCCGTCTTTATAGTCACAAACATCACCCATCTTTATAGTCACAAACATCACCTGTCTTTAAAGACGCAAACAGATCACTACGCAGGATCATGTCAAGTCAAATTATATTTGTCATATGCGCCAAACACAACAGGTGTAGACTTTACCGTGAAGTGCTTACTTACGAGCCCTTTCCCAACATTGCAAACTTAAAAACGAAGAAAATTTGCTAATAAAAATTGAAAATAGTAACACAATAAATAACAATAACGAGGCCATATAGAAGGAGTACTGGTACCGGGTCAATGTGCAGGGGTACAAAGTAATTGAGGTAATGTAGGTAGGGATAAAAGTGACTAGGCAATCAGGATTGATAATAAACAGATTAGCAGCAGCGTATGTGGAGAATGTGAAAGTGTGTGTGGGTGGCGTCAATATGCATGTGTGTGTGTTTTGTGTGAGTTTTTATGTAGTGTGTGTGTAGTGTGTGTGTAGTGTGTGTGTGTGTGTGTGTGTGTGTGTGTGTGTGTGTGTGTGTGTGTGTGTGTGTGTGTGTGTGTGTGTGTGTGTGTGTGTGTGTGTGTGCGTGCGTGTAGAGTCCAGTGAGTGTGCATAGACTCAGTGTAGGAGAGCCAGTGCAAAAAAGGGTCAATGCATTATTCCGGTTAGCCATTTGATTAACTATTCAGCAGTCTTATGGCTTGGGGGTAGAAGCTGTTCAGATGCCTTTTGGTCCCAGACTTATATAGTCATCAGGCTACATTATCACTATGCAGGATCATTAGGCTACATTACCGTTCTCCTGGGCGAAGCGGGCCGCCTCGAGGAAGGTGACCTCTCTGTCAGCCTCCAGGTCTTTCTTGTTCCCACACAGGATGATGACGATGTTTGGACTGGCCAGCGTTCGAGCGTCTGTCAACCAGTTGGTCAGGGCATTGTACGTTTCCCGACTTGGTTACACAGACAGATAGACACAGAAATATAATTATGTTTAAAATTAACTGATGTGGCTGCAATGGAATAAAGTGATATTATGAACTGTGACTGTTGACTTGTAATTGGTCCAAATCAGGGTCTTACCTGGTGATGTCATAAACCAGGAGAGCCCCTGCTGCCCCTCTGTAATAACTGCGAGTCACTGACCTGAAAGCAGGGGGGGAAAAGAGTCAGAGCAGACTCTTAGAACATCCAAAAATACTATCTCATGATCTAATCCAATCTATCTGATGATCAAATCCCAGTCATTTGAATGTCTCTCAAATGACCCCAGTAACGACCTCTCTCCGATCAAATGAACATCCTGCTGAGATAACATTAGACAGTCATGCACAGATGACATGCTTCCTGTTAATGTGCAGTATTTTACATTTTCTTATTACATTTTTATTTAACTAGGCAAGTCAGTTAAGATCAAATTATTATTTACAATGACGGCCTACCCCGGCCAAACCCTAAGCCGGACGACGCTGGGCCAATTGCGCGCCGCCCTATGGGACTCCCAATCACGGCAGCTTGTGATACAGCCTGGAATCGAACCAGGGTCTGTAGTGACGCCTCTAGCATTGAGATGCAGTGCCTTAGACCGCTGCCCCACTCAGGAGCCCAGTAGAGCTACCTACCGGAATCGCTCCTGTCCAGCTGTGTCCCAGATCTGCAGCTTGACCGTCTTACCGGCGACCATCACCACCCGGGAGCCAAACTCCACCCCAATGGTGTGGCTGGAGTCCTGCTTGACTACATGGTACAGAACAGAAAACACAGTACAGTACAGACACCATAGTTAATTACACTCTCTGTTACATTTGGTAGAGGAGCATTGCTGTCATCTTTCATGTTGTGTGATACAGCCTAATGTAAAAGTAGAGTAAACTTATCCAAAAACCTGGTAGTGAATACCATTACAGTACCCTACTTTAACATTACAGTACCATGTCCGTGGGGGCAGTGATCTTTAAGACATAACCTCTTTCTGGAAGTTCAACATTATCACTATGATAACAACTTGACTTACACTTGTTTTCTATAAATTGATGGAGAAGACAGGATTTCCCTGATCCTGCACTTCCAATCACCAAGAATTTAAAAAGGAAATCTGGAAAAGAATAATGGAGAAAAAAAATCAATAATAAATTTACTACATCAGACGACTACAGACTGACCACAAGGCGGAAGCCAAGAGCAGGGTGTTGTTGAAAGCCACTAGCAATGTCATTTTCTCACAAATTAAACAGAAGCAGTGGTTAGGGTTCCTGGCGACGACTGATAAAGATTTAGAAAACTAGATGTTGTAAGTAATGGTTGACAACTTGCTATAGGCGGCTATTTAGCTTGCAAGCTTCATCTTGTTTCTTGTCCCAGACGAAAGCACGGACATTAAGGTTAGGAGACAGTGAAGCCAGATATTGCTTTGCTTACCATACGTTTCTGTCATTTCCTTTGATGTCTTCAAGCTCTTCAAGTGCCGCAATGTCAATTACAAACTATTTTCTTATCAAATATGAAGACTATATTTCACAAATTGGCATAAATCCCATTTAATCAGAAGGATTCATCTCTTTTACCATCCAAGACAGAGGCATAGGGTTGACAGGACGTGATGACGAAAATTTCAACGACCTAGCTACGTAAAATGATTCGTTTACCGAGGTTGTAACTAGTTACCACAGTCACAAAGTCAAATTGTATATCGTAATTTAAGGTTACGGTTTGGCATAAGGTTAGTAATTTGGTTAAGGTTAGTTTTAAAATCAGATTTGAAGAACATTCATTGTAGAAATAGGCGGGGTTTATGACTTTGTGGCTGTGCTAAATAGTGACGACCGTTTTCAGAGAGGTGTCAAGATAACTGTGGGGCATAATCTTGGACATAGCCTCTGTTGCCTGTAGCTGTTTGATCTATATTTTACTCTGACTCAACCTGTCAGTTGCAATACTTTTGATGATAACATGTATTCAGCTATTATGTGTTTTGTGGATCATTCGGTTATATTTCAGTTATATTAATTGCTAAATTGTAATTACTTCGTCACTACGGCCTATTTATTGCCTTACCTTCCTAATCTTACCTCATTTGCACACACTGTATACTGTATAGACTTTTCTATTGTGTTATTGACTATACGTTTGTTTATTCCATGTGTAACTCTGTGTTGTTGTTTGTGTCGCACTACTTAGCTTTATCTTGGCCAGGTCGCAGTTGTAAATGATAACTTGTTCTCAACTAGCTTACCTGGTTAAATAAAGGTTAAATAAAATAACAAAAAAATATTTCTGATAATTATTTAGGCCTACCTAATCATAAAATGTTGTAGAATTTTTTTTTTTTATGAATAATTAAACGATATAGCCTAATGTGTGTGTGTGTCTGTCTATCTGCCTGTCTGTCTGTCGTCTTTCTGTCTGTCCTCATCCTTTGACAGTGACATTCTGAGATGCCAAAAAATATGAATTAATAGGAGCCGTTTAGAAATGGTGAAACATTTATTCAACAATTTAAGCAAAAATCCCCCCAAAAGTTTGCCACTTTTGAGTAAGTACCCATTCACCCATTCTCACACTTACTTTGAGTAAGTACCCATTCTCACACTTACTTTGAGTAAGTACCCATTCTCACACTTTGAGTGTACTCTCAAAGTCAATTACAGTTTTGGGCATGTGGTTAGATAGCCAGTATTCACCCTGTGTTGTCTTAAGATGGCACGTGTTATGTGGTATAAAAACAAATATTTGACTCATGACAAGGCAAGCTTGTTGTCTTTTAGATTTAAATAAAAATTCCCTCCTGTCTTGACCTGGAGGCATAAGTGAGCGATTTCCTCTTAGATGGGCCAGCTGTAAAGTAGTAATTGGCTATAATTTATTTTTAAAATTAATGAAAACAAAAATTTACTTTTTGTTCTTAATTTAATGTTAGGGTTAGGCATTAGGGTTAGCAGTGTGGTTAAGATTAGGTTTAAAATCTGATTTTATGACATTGTGGCTGTCAGCTTGTGCCTCGAGAACAAGATTTGTGACGAAAAATCTTCAGTAGGCCTATATGTACCAAGACCAAACACTGGATTTGAAATCTTGCTTCCATTCACAGACACCACAATGAGAAAATGGAAATATAAAAGCACCAGTAGCCTCCCAAATACACCCCCCCCCCCCCCCCCCTTGTACCCCAACTCCCCTCGTCAGAGTTGCCCAGCCCCTGATCCCAGGTGGCATGATAAGATAAGAAGTATGAGTGACCCCCCTCTTTTCCCATAGATCCCCCTTTCTCTGTCTCATCACTTTGACTTGTGTTTGTGTTTTGGGGCCGGGGTGGGAGTGGGGATTGTGGCAGGTGTAGTCGCAGGAGAGGGTCTCAGTTTACTGTACAACATCTTAAACCTGCAAAGACAAAAGGGATCCTTTCAAAACGGGGAAGTCAGTGTTTTTTAAATTGCGTCAAAAATGACATACATTAAGAGATATTTGTAATGTGGCTAGCAAAGGTTTGTTGGGTTATTGTGACATGAATGTTCTAGAACAGGATATTAAATGTCCCTGTAGGGTTTAGTGATAAACTTAGCTATATAAAAAATTAGAACAGTCATATCAGTCATTTGAACAGGCTTGTGCAGCACTTACAAGTTTTTGATTTTCCTCAGGAGGCCTCTGACCGCTTTGCTAATCCTTTTCATTCGCCCCTGTCATCCAAACACGTGTAGATTAGACACAGTCCTTTGCTGCTGTTATGTGGATTACATTATAATAATCTCTCAACAAATAGTCTATGAACAACAGGAGCTCACTGCCTCACCTGCATTTGTTTGTAGAACAGAGGAAGAGAGAAAACACAGATGACACCTGCGAAAGAGACAGAGAAAGAAATCAGATCAACAAACTATGTTTACGTTATTATTTACAGATCAGAGCAGTTGAATGAAACAGGACTTATTAGGGCATAATTATCAGATGTATGAGGATGATTCTGTAGGACAGTGTGGTGTAAGACAGTCAGATAGACAGGTGTTGAGTGGATCAGTAGGGTCTCACCAACTATCACCAGGGTCAGACCATTGGTCGTGATGCCCATATAGGTCAACACGTACAGCAGCACCACAAACTGAAAACAGAGCAACAGCTTTTTAGATTGGCATTGTTTGGCAACAGAAGCGATAGCATGTGAGCTTATGAAGCAATGATTATGTTTTGTTGATGTATTGTTTAATGTTACTGATGTAAGAGCTCAGGAGAACCAGTTATGTTGTCTGATTCAAGTGCTGGTGATTATGTGACTTTGACTTCTACCTTCCTCCCCAGTCCCCACACACATTTGTATTTGTATTTTTTATGGAAAAAGGCAGCAGCTACTCTTCCTGGGTTCCAGCTAAATTAAGGCAGTTATAGAATTTTTAAAACATTACAATACATTCACAACAGATTTCACAACACATTAAGTGTGTTCCCTCAGGCCACTACACGACTACCACATATTTACAACACAAAATCCATGTGTAGGTGTGTGTATGTTATTGTTTCTGTGTATGCATGTGTCTGTGCCTATGTTTGTGTTGCTTCACAGTCTCCGCTGTTCCATAAGGTGTATTTTTATCTCTTTTTTTAATCTAATTTTACTGCTTGCATGAGTTACTTGATGTGGAATAGAGTTCCATGTAGTCATGGCTCTATGTAGTACTGTGCGCCTTCCATAGTCTGTTCTGGACTTAGGGACTGTGAAGAGACCTCATTACGGTATAGTACACTGAATTTTCTCTTAGTTTTCTGAGGGACATTGGTACTGGCCCCTGACCTTGATGGAGTCCATGATGCTGTCGATGAAGAGCAGGCGTTTGATCTCTGTGACGGCGAAGGCAATCATTAGCACCACCTCCTCCACCACCAACACAGTCTCCTCATCTGTCAGAGAGCTGTCGTCTCCTATATAAGACCTGGTACCACACACACGCACGCACACACACACAGACACACGCACAAACACATCATCAAACAAATACCTAGTTTCAAGAAGAATGTTCTACCAACAGATGCACAGAGCCATTCACAGATGACTGTTGGTTTTTCATGCTCCAATGATTACATATTGAGGTTGAAGCATGTTTCTCTAAACTACAGCATCGTAACTGCTGTAAACTGTGCTTACTGAAAGGGGTGCACTCCTTCAGGGATCTTCCGTATCAGCTCTAGGAGTTTGTAGTAGAGGCGTAGGGGGAAGGTGAGACACATGATGGAGATACACAGGTAGGACAGCATGGTGACGGAACTGAGCTGGAACAGGCTAGCCAGGCCTATCACCAGCCCTGTGACCACCAGCCCTGTCTTCCCCACATCCCGCCAGTAGATCAGGTCCATTACTGCAAAGAGACAGTGAGAGGATGGAGCGGGTATAGATAATTAAGTCCATTATTTATTAATTCATTAATAAGTGGTGGAAGACAATAAGTGAATGGGAGGGAGAGATAGATGAGTCGTAGAGATGAATAAGTGTGGATATCAGGACTGGTGCTCCAACTGATCTGGGTGAGCGATTTTGGGAGAGCAGTGGAGCTCACCTCATCTGAGGAAAAGAGCCGGAGGAATTCAAACCGCGCTTAATATAGAGTTGTGTACAGAGATACATAGAAAGAGAAGTAGTCTATCTTAGATGTTTAATGTGTTTTGTGTGTTTATTTTGCATATTATATTTTAAAGGATTTTCTTTTGCAGTTTAGTACAAAACAAACACACAAATACAATTTTTTTAAACAGCTGCCACACATATGAAATTAAGTATTGCTTAAGCAAGACATGGGACAAGAATAGAGCAACAATGACAGTTACAACAACAGTAAATGTTCCAATTCAGTGTTCACAATCAGTCTCTGAAACAGACCCCAGATCTTGAAAAGAGGAGTTAGTCCTGATTTTTTTTTAAATATTTTCCAGGTTAATGTTGTTAGTCATTTCTGCTAGCCATCTACGGAATCAAGGGGGTTTGGGTGACTTCCATTCTGTGAGGATAATTTTTTTTGCAGCCACCATTCCAAACATCAGAGCCTGTTGTTCCTCATAGGACAATCTTAGAACAGACCCTGAGCAGCCAAAGAGAGAAAGTTCTGGGTCAGGTTCAATGGCCCTCTCATTTACCTTTGAATACCAAAGATGTTTCTCCAAAAATTATTGAGTAGGGGGTAGAGCCAAAAAAGATTAGTTAAAATGAACCCTCTGAGGCTTTACATTTGTCACACATCGGGGAGACCTGGGGGTAAAGTCTATGCAATTTGGTTTTGGAGTAATGAAGTCTATGCATGACTTTGTATTGTATCAATTGATATCTGGTATTGATGGAACAGGAGTGAATTCTAGAAAGGGCTTCTCCCCATAGATCATCTGAGATCTCAATATTTAACTCTTTACCCCAGGTCTCCTTGAAATGACTAGTAAAAGCCTCTGTATAGTTGGAAAAAAGGAGACTAACTGAGATGAGGTGTTTTGAGTTGGGAGGGCGCTGTAGCAAATCATAAAAATGATGTTGTACAGGGAGGGTGTCAACATTTTGAATTTTCCCTTTGATATAGTGTCTGACTTGTAAATAACGGAAAAAAATGAATGGAAGAGTTTGAATGTATTATTTAATTCAAATAAAATGTTATTAGTCACATGCGCCGAAAACAACAGGTGAACAGTGAAATGCTTACTTCAAATCAAATTTTATTTGTCACATACACATGGTTAGCAGATGTTAATGCGAGTGTAGCAAAATGCTTGTGCTTCTAGTTTCGACAATGCAGTAATAACCAACGAGTAATCGAACCTAACAATTTCACAACAACTACCTTATACACACAAGTGTAAGAAATTAAAGAATATGTACATAAAAATATATGAATGAGTGATGGTACAGAACGGCATAGGCAAGATGCAGTAGATGGTATAGAGTACAGTATATACATATGAGATGAGTAATGTAGGGTATGTAAACATTATATGAAGTGGCATTGTTTAAAGTGGCTAGTGATACATTTTTTACATAAATGTTTACATTATTAAAGTGGCTGGAGTTGAGTCAGTATGTTGGCAGCAGCCACTCAATGTTAGTGGTGGCTGTTTAACAGTCTGATGGCCTTGAGATATAAGCTGTTTTTCAGTCTCTCGGTCCCTGCTTTGATGCACCTGTACTGACCTCGCCTTCTGGATGATAGCGGGGTGAATAGGGAGTGGCTCGGGTGGTTGTTGTCCTTGATGATCTTTATGGCCTTCCTGTGATATCGGGTGGTGTAGGTGTCCTGGAGGGCAGGTAGTTTGCCCCCGGTGATGCGTTGTGCAGACCTCACTACCCTCTGGAGAGCCTTACGGTTGTGGGCGGAGCAGTTGCCGTACCAGGCGGTGATACAGCCCGACAGGAGGCTCTCGATTGTGCATCTGTAAAAGTTTGTGAGTGCTTTTGGTGACAAGCCGAATTTCTTCAGCCTCCTGAGGTTGAAGAGGCGCTGCTGCGCCTTCTTCACCACACTGTCTGTGTGAGTGGACCACTACTGTCCCGTCGATGTGGATAGGGGGGTGCTCCCTCTGCTGTTTCCTGAAGTCCACGATCATCTCCTTTGTTTTGTTGACGTTGAGTGTGAGGTTATTTTCCTGACACCACACTCCAAGGGCCCTCACCTCCTTCCTGTAGGCCGTCTCGTCGTTGTTGGTAATCAAGCCTGCCACTGTAGTGTCGTCTGCAAACTTGATGATTGAGTTGGATGCGTGCATGGCCACGCAGTCGTGGGTGAACAGGGAGTACAGGAGAGGGCTCAGAACGCACCCTTGCGGGGCCCCAGTGTTGAGGATCAGCGGGGTGGAGATGTTGTTACCTACCCTCACCACCTGGGGGCGGCCCGTCAGGAAGTCCAGTACCCAGTTGCACAGGGCGGGGTCGAGACCCAGGGTCTCGAGCTTGATGACGAGTTTGGAGTTTACTATGGTGTTAAATGCTGAGCTGTAGTCGATGAACAGCATTCTCACATAGGTATTCCTCTTGTCCAGATGGGTTAGGGCAGTGTGCAGTGTGGTTGCGATTGCGTCGTCTGTGGACCTATTGGGGCGGTGAGCAAATTGGAGTGGGTCTAGGGTGTCAGGTAGGGTGGAGGTGATATGGTCCTTGACTAGTCTCTCAAAGCACTTCATGATGACGGAAGTGAGTGCTACGGGGCGGTAGTCGTTTAGCTCAGTTACCTTAGCTTTCTTGGGAACAGGAACAATGGTGGCCCTCTTGAAGCATGTGGGAACAGCAGACTGGGATAAGGATTGATTGAATATGTCCGTAAACACACCAGCCAGCTGGTCTGCGCATGCTCTGAGGACGCGGCTGGGGATGCCGTCTGGGCCGGCAGCCTTGCGAGGGTTAACACGTTTAAATGTTTTACTCACGTCGGCTGCAGTGAAGGAGAGTCTGTAGGTTTTGGTAGCGGGCCGTGTCAGTGGCACTGTATTGTCCTCAAAGCGAGCAAAGAAGTTGTTTAGTCTGTCTGGGAGCAAGACATCGTGGTCCACGACGGAGCTGGTTTTCTTTTGTAATCCGTGATTGACTGTAGACCCTGCCACATACCTCTCGTGTCTGAGCCATTGAATTGCGACTCTACTTTGTCTCTATACTGACGCTTAGCTTGTTTGATTGCCTTGCGGAGGGAATAGCTACACTGTTTGTATTCGGTCATGTTTCCGGTCACCTTGCTCTGATTAAAAGCAGTGGTTCGCGCTTTCAGTATCGCGCGAATGCTGCCATCAATACACGGTTTCTGGTTTGGGGAATGTTTTAATAGTTGCTGTGGGTACGACATCGCCGATGCACTTGCTAATTAACTCGCTCACCGAATCAGCGTATTCGTCAATGTTGTTGTTTGACGCAATGCGGAACATATCCCAGTCCACGTGATCGAAGCAATCTTGAAGAGTGGAATCAGATTGGTCGGACCAGTGTTGAACAGACCTGAGCACGGGAGCTTCCTGTTTTAGTTTCTGTCTATAGGCTGGGAGCAACAAAATGGAGTCGTGGTCAGATTTTCCCGAAAGGAGGGCGGCGGAGGGCCTTATATGCGTCGCAGAAGTTAGAATAACAATGATCCAGGGTTTTACCAGCCCTGGTTGCACAATCGATATGCTGATAGAATTTAGGGAGTCTTGTTTTCAGATTAGCCTTGTTAAAATCCCCAGCTACAATGAATGCAGCCTCGGGATATGTGGTTTCCATTTTACATAGAGTCAAATGAAGTTCGTTCAGGGCCATCGATGTGTCTGCTTGGGGGGAATATATGCGGTTGTGATTATAATCGAAGATAATTCTCTTGGTAGATAATGCGGTCGACATTTGATTGTGAGGAATTCTAAGTCAGGTGAACAGAAGGACATGAGTTCCTGTATGATGTTATGATCACACCACGTCTCGTTAATCATAAGGCATACCCCCTGCCCTTCTTCTTACCAGAAAGATGCTTGTTTCTGTCGACGCAATGCGTGAAGAAACCAGCTGGCTGTACCGACTCCGATAGCGTGTCTTGAGTGAGCCATGTTTCCGTGAAGCCCCTAGCCAACAATGCAGTTTAAACAATATATGAAAAAGAATAAGAGATAAAAGTAACAAGTAATTAAAGAGCAGCAGTAAAATAACAATAGCGAGACTATATACAGGGGGGTATCAATACAGAGTCAATGTGCGGGGGCACCGGTTAGTTGAGGTAGTATGTACATGTAGGTAGAGTTATTAAAGTGACTATGCATAGATGACAAAAGAGAGTAGCAGTGGTGTAAAGAGGGGATGGGGGGGTACTGCAAATAGTCTGGGTGGCCTTTTGACTTGATGTTCATGAGTCTTATGGCTTGGGGGTAGAAGCTGTTTAAAAGCCTCTTGGACCTAGACTTGGCGCTCCGGTACCGCTTGCCGTGCGGTAGCAGAGAGAACAGTCTTTGATTCGGGTGGTTGGAGTCTTTGACAATTTTTAGGGCCTTCCTCTGACACCGCCTGGTATAGAGGTCCTGGATGGCTGTTTGGCCCCAGTGATGTACTGGGCCGTTCGCACCTCCCGAGCAGTTGCCAACCAGTCAGGATGCTCTCGATGGTGCAGCTGTAGAATCTTTTGAGGATCTGAGGACACATGCCAAATCTTTTCAGTGTCCTTAGGGGGAATAGGTTTTGTCATGCCCTCTTCACGACTGTCTTGGTGTGCTTGCACCATGTTAGTTTGTTAGTGATTGGACACCAAGGAACTTGAAGCTCTCAACCTGCTCCACTATGGCCCCGTCGATGAGATTGGGGGCGTGCTCTGTCCTCCTTTTCCTGTAGTCCACAATTATCTCATTTGTCTTGATCACGTTGACGGAGATGTTGTTGTCCTGGCACCACACGGCCAGGTCTCTGACCTCCTCCCTATAGGCTGTCTCGTTGTTGTCGGTGATCAAGCCTACCACTGTTGTGTCATCGGCAAACTTAATGATGGTGTTGAAGTCGTGCCTGGCCGTGCAGTCATGAGTGAACAGGGAGTACAGGAAGTGACTGAGCACTTACCCCTGAGGGGCCCCTGTGTTGAGGATCAGCGTGGCAGATATGTTGGTACCTACCCTTACCACCTGGGGGCGGCCCGTCAGGAAGTCCAGGATCCAGTTGCAGAGGGAGGTGTTTAGTCCCAGGGTCCTTAGCTTAGTGATGAGCTTTGACGGCACTATGGTGTTGAACACTAAGCTGTAGTCAATGAATAGCATTCTCACACAGGTGTTCCTTTTGTCCAGGTGGGAAAGGGCAGTGTGGAGTGCAATAGAGATTGCATCATCTGTGGATATGTTAGTGCGGTATGCAAATTGGAGTGGGTCTAGGGTTTCTGGGATGATGGTGTTGATGTGAGCCATGACCAGCCTTTCAAAGCACTTCATGGCTACAGACATGAGTGCTACGGGTCGGTAGTCATTTAGACAGGTTACCTTAGTGTTCTTGGGCACAGGGACTATGGTAGTCTGCTTGAAACATGTTGATGAATGATACTAATTGCTTATCTATGTATAAATCTTCAATGTGGTCAGACCCTTCTCCCTCCATTCAACAAACACCTTATCAGACCGAGATGGAACAAAATAATTATTAAAGAATATCAGGGTGTATACAGAGGTATCAGGCACCTTATAAACATGCTTAATCTGGTTTAGAACTTTTCAATAATTTTTTTAAAACAAAGTTGTTGCCTCTCAGTTTGTTTGGGCACTCTGCTTTAGAGAAAAGCAAGGCTGGAAGAAAGGAATGTTACAGACTTGACTTCCATATTTTGCCACAGGGGGACATCCGTGCCCAACTTATCAGGAAAACACAGTTCCCAGTAAGTTAATGCTTAAAGATGGGTAGGCCAGTTTCCTTGGGCTTTTCCAAGTGAGCATTACAAATAGTATGGTTTTTGTAACCCCAGACAAATGGCAAGATTGGCGAGTCTAATGTCTTAAAAAATGAAGAGGTAAGAAACATTTGAAGATTCTGGCTAAGCTAAAGGAACCTGGGAAGAGAAAAACATTTTATGGCATTAATGTACCCCGTCATAGAAAGAGGAAATATTATCCAACTCTCTATTTTTTGTTTTAGCTTTGCAACCTGCTCACTTATTTAAGCTTGAAGATGAGCTTTGGATTTCTAGGTATTTTTAGTACCAGGTAAGTTAAGTGGTCATGCACCACTTTAAATGGTATCCTCTCTAGCTCACTTGCTGTAATATTATCTGAGATACACATGAGATGCTTTCTCCCAATTTATTGAATAGCAAGATAGTTTGCCAAATGAATTGATTAAGTCTAGTAGGTTAGAGACAGATGCTACTGGGTCCGAGAGGTATGGAAGCACACCGTCTGCGCATAACGAAATGCGGCTTTCTATGTTTCCTACTTTAACTTTAAGATCTTGGATATTAGGATGATCCCTTATTTGTATCGCTATGGGTTCAAGGGCGACAGCGAAGAGTGGAGGACTGAGTGGGTAGCCCAAAGGGACTGGATTTGTCTCTGTTGGTGAGAATAGAGGTTGTTGGACAGGCATAAAGCATTTTGACCCAGACGATAAATGAGTCGCCAAATCCAAACCTACTGATTGCTTGAACATGTATGACCATTCTATTTGGTCAAACGCCTTTTGAGCATCTAGCGATATAATAGCCGCCTTGGAGCCTTTCTCATGATTTCCATATAGACTGTTAAGCAGCCTGCGCACATTAGAAAAAAAGAACCTGCCGGAGATAAACCCTGTCTGATCCGGACGAATAATGATTGTTACATGTTTGTTCAACATATTAGCAAGCACTTTGGTCGAAATTAAGCAATGCTATCGGTCTATATTTTGCAGGATCTGTTACCTCTCTGCCTTTATTTAACATAAGGCAAATATTGGCTTCATACAATGATTTCGGCAAAATCTTATTTTCTGTTGAATCAGTGATCATACTGAGTAAGAGCTGAGCGAAAGCTTCACTGAATGTTTTATACAATTCACAGCTGAAACCATCAGGGCCAGCAGCCTTTCCAGGTGGGAAAGCTTTTATTGCCTCGATTATTTCCTCTGTTGTGAAACTCTTCAATAATTTTTTTGCCGCCATCATGAAGTTTTGGCAGGCTGATGGAATCAAATAAGGCTGATAAATCAGAACTGGAAGCATCGGATCTGGAAGAATATAGCTGAGTAAAATTCTTTGAAGCAGTTGTTTATCTCTTTAGGATCTGTCAGCAAGGTGCCCGCCTCAGACCGGATTTTACGGTTGCTCTATTTGCTATGCACCCTTTAGTTGTCTAGCCAGCAACCTTTCCGGTTTGTCCCCTAGTTCAAATAGTTTTTGTCTCAGCTTTAATAGGAGATTACTGACCTGGGAACCAGGTCACCGTGCTTCTACACCTGCATTGCTTGCTGTTTGGGGTTTTACGCTAGGTTTCTGTACAGCACTTTGTGACATCAGCTGATGTAAGAAGGGCTTTATAAATATATTTGATGAAATTTGATTGAACCAAGAATGTAATTGTTTTCATATTTTAATTTCAAAATATTGTTGTAGTCAACCTGAGAGGGTGATGTTCTGATTGTCTCCTCCAAAGCGGGGAGTTTTAAAAAAGATCTTATCCAGTCAAATGCTATTCTCTTATTTATGGCAGACTCATGAATAATATGACCTCTCATAACCACTTTAAAAGTTTCCCATAGTGTAGAATCAGATACCTGTGTCATTAGTCTTGAGGAACTCATTCAACTTGGCTGTCATGCAGTCAATCAAAATAATTGGAATGTGATCACTTAGATGCTATGGTATTTCGAATTGAGCACATTGGGTATCAATTTGGAATATATCGAAGTAGTCAGTTCTAGAATAAGACTTGTGAACATGAGAGTAGAATGAGTAGTCTTTGTCTGTGGGATGTTGCAGTTTCCAGATGTCCACTAGATTCCTGGATTTGATTAGATTATTTAGAACCTGGACAGAGGTGATATTTGGTGGAGTAGGTGTAGACAGTCTGTCAAGATACGGGTCAAGGTAACAATTAAAATCGCCTCCGATTATTAGATCAATGGTACTAAGATCTGGGAGTAAATCAAAAACATTACGAAATAAATGTGGGTCATCAATTTTTAGGCCATAGACGTTCAATAGGGTGATAGGGAAAGAGTTAATGTTCCATGATACTATGATGTACCTACCGTGTTGGTCTGTAGACATGGACGAGAGTTGAAAAGGGATGTTTTTACGAAAGAGAATAGCAACAGCTCTAGCCTTGGAAGAGAAGGGTGATTGATAAACTCGAGAAATCCAGTTGGAAAATTATGTTAGCACCAAGTGATTTCAAGTGCTTAAATACCATACCCCTTTTGCACGTGTGCCCGAGACCGTGCACATTCCACCTTTAACATCTGACTGATTCCCATGATCGTTTCCTGGCATTTATATCCAAGGGCATTTCAAATAAAACTTCTTAAACATGTACGAATTCAAATAAAACTTGTCTGGCAGCAGAAAACAAAAACAAAACACAGTAAAAGAACCCAGAGAAACCCGCCTTCCCCACTGTAAATTAAGACCGCCGGGCATGATGGCTAGAACAGACCCAATATTATGCTAGCAAGCTAACAGTCAGACTTAACAGCGCTCTTCGCGGTTGCTGGAAAACAAATGAATACGATACCATTTATGAATGAACATAAAATCCACAGTTTGCTCAGTCAATATCCCAGAAATGTGTGGCAAGTTTGAACCTTTTCAGAGGGTTTGCTGTAGTTTTGATACGTAACTGTCACGCTGTATTATGATAGGAGTCAAGCGCAGGAATACGTAATAGGGGGTTAAATTTTCTCCACCCAAACAAAAGATGAAGGTGTAAACCTCTAAATAATACACGGGACATGGATGTCCACAATAACACGTAACATGGAAGTCGATACAACCGCACAGGACCAACGGAGATGGTAACAATAACCGACAAGGACAATTGGGAACAGAGGACACATACAGTATATAACATACTAATCAAGGGGAATGGGAACCAGGTGTGCGTAATGAGACAAGACAGTCCGGGGTTGGTGGTAGTGAATCCAGTTCAGTGACGCCTAGAAGGCTGATGACGTAGACTTCCGGAGCTGGTGAACGGAATGAGCAGCAGTACCAGAGGATCCGTGACACTAACTTGAAGCCTCTTCGGACTTGGCGAAGACTCTTGTCATGCCGTTGTGATGGACACGTAGCTTGGCTGGAAAAATCGCAGGCTGTATTTCACCTCCGCCTCTCTCATGGTCTGCATCACATCTCGGAATGTTCGCCGTTGCTCCATCACCTCCATGGTGCAGTCGGGGAAGATGAGAACCTTTTGAATTCCATAGCTCGCTCTCATCCAAGTCGTAGAATGAGCTGGTTTTCCTGAAAGTGATGCACCCTTGAAATCACTGGAACCTTAAAGGTCCTCAATGATGTCACCATTGCTCTTGATTCTAAGCAATGTTGTGCTGCTATTTTATTGACTTGGCCAAAGCTTTTGATACGGTAGACCATTCCATCCTTATGGGCTAAGGAGTATTGGTGTCTCTAACGGGTCTTGGCCTGGTTTGCTAACTACCTCTCTCAAAGAGTTCAGTGTATAAAGTCAGAAAATCTGCTGTCTCAGCCACTGTCTGTCACCAAGGGAGTACCCCAAGGCTTAATCCTAGGCCCCACGCGCTTCTCAATTTACATCAACAACATAGCTTAGGCAGTAGGAAGCTCTCTCATCCATTTATATGCCGATGATACAGTCTTATACTTAGCTGGCCCCACCCCGGATTTTGTGTTAAATGCTCTACAACAAAGCTTTCTTAGTGTCCAACAAGCGTTCTCTACCCTTAACCTTGTTCTGAACACCTCCAAAACAAAGGTCATAAGAAGAATGCCCCTCTCCCCACAGGTGTGATTACTACCTCTGCGGGTTTAGAGCTAGAGGTAGTCACCTCATACAAGTACTTGGGAATATGGCTAGACAGTACACTGTCCTTCTCTCAGCACATATCAAAGCTGCAGGCTAAAGTTGAATCTAGACTTGGTTTCCTCTATCGTAATCGCTCCTCTTTCACCCCAGCTGCCAAACTAACCCTGATTCAGATGACCATCCTACCCATGCTAGATTACGGAGACATAATTTATAGATTGGCAGGTAAGGGTGCTCTCAAGCAGCTAGATGTTCTTTACCTTTCAGCCATCAGATTTGCCACCAATGCTCCTTATAGGACACATCACTGCACTCTATAATCCTCTGTAAACTGGTCATCTCTGTATACCTGTTGCAAGACCCACTGGTTGAAGCTTATTTATAAAACCCTCTTAGGCCTCACTCCCCCCTATCTGAGATATCTACTGCAGCCCTCATCCTCCACAAACAACACCCATTCTGTCAGTCACATTCTGCTAAAGGACTCCAAAGCACACACATCCCTGGGTCGCTCCTCTTTTCAGTTCGCTGCAACTAGTGACTGGAACGAGCTGCAACAAACACTCAAACTGGACAGTTTTATCTCAATCTCTTCATTCAAAGACTCAATCATGGACACTCTTACTGACAGTTGTGGTTGCTTTGCGTGATATATTGTTGTCTCTACCTTCTTGCCCTTCGTGCTGTTGTCTGTGCCCAATAATGTTTGTACCATGTTTTGTGCTGCAAACATGTTGTGTTGCTACCATGTTGTTGTCATGTTGTGTTGCTACCATGCTGTGTTGTCATGTGTTGCTGCCTTGCTATGTTGTTGTCTTAGGTCTCTCTTTATGTAGTATTACAGAAACCCATGTACTGTCTTTATGGTTTTGTTCACAACACATCAGTTCATAGGGTGGTGAGGCGACACACACACACACACACACACACACACACACACACACACACACACACACACACACACACACACACACACACACACACACACACACACACACACACACACACACACACACACACACACACACACACACACACACTTGCACAATACATTAGACAGTAGAGAGTTCAAATGCACAGCAGATCTGCAGTGAAACTGACATGTCGTCTCGGTGACAGCTGAAACTTCCAGTGAGCTCACTAACACCAGTGTAAATCTAGAAGGTAATTATCTGATTACAACTAACATCCAGGAATGTTTCATAGATAGAGCCGAGTTCCCTCCTATCCCCAACCATTGACCCTAAATACCCAACAGCTGTGCCCATAATGATTCCCCAACATGGCCAAAACAGATTAAATCTCTGAGTCATCACTCCTCACAGGCATATAAGAAGAAAGAGGCTTGCTAAACACCATTCTGTCAGCAACTCATTTTGTTTTTGTTGTCTATCCCTCTCTCCACCAACTGTAGCTCTCTATCAGAGAACTGATCAGAATTAATCTTCCTGCCCTGTAATTCTCCACCTGCCCAGTAGTAGAGCCCCTCTCACTGGTCCCAAACCAGCTGGAGACCTCAGCCCATACACAAAGGTCAAGTCTACCTAAGACCAAGTCACATATTTACACCACCTTACCTTTGATGGCCATTTTGGCAGCTGATTGCTGTGCAAACAACCCACCCCACTCGCTTCCTCTTGCTGCTCGCTGCTCTCCTAGAACCCCCTGCACTCCTATGGTCCTCGCTAGGATCTTTATTTGGCCCTACCAGCCCCGTCAGCAGTATAGGGCCTTGCTGGCCTAATTTTATCCTGCAATTGGATACCCCCTCTTTAAGGGCACACAGGCACACACACAGCCACACACTCGCACATTCACATAACGTGGGGAACCTGAGACGTCAGCATGTTTTTAAGTGCAGACAGTTCCTTGGTCTCCAGAGAGACCCTTGGTTCCTTGGCCTGTCTGTTATACAAAACAAGATCCCTCAGCCAATCATAGGAACAGGTTTTCAACATAGGCCTATCACTCTACCAGAGGTCAGTATTTATGTATAGGCATTTAATCCTTATAGGAGTTACGGGTTAATTGATTTTAAGATGTTAAGAATACATAACCCATATAAAACAAAGCCCTTATGGTCGCTCCTCTTTTCAGTCCGATGCAGCTAGCAACTGGAACGAGCTGCAACAAACACTCAAACTGGACAGTTTTATCTCAATCTCTTCATTCAAAGACTCAATCATGGACACTCTTACTGACAGTTGTGGCTGCTTTGCGTGATGTATTGTTGTCTCTACCTTCTTGCCCTTTGTGCTGTTGTCTGTGCCCAGTAATGTTTGTACCTTGTTTTGTGCTGCAACCATGTTGTGCTGCTGCCATATTGTGTTGATACCATGTTGTTGTCGTGTTGTGTTACTACCATGCTGTGTTGTCATGTGTTAATGCCATGCTATGTTGTTGTCTTAGGTCTCTCTTTATGTAGTGTTGTGTTGTCTTTCTTGTCGTGACGTGTGTTTTGTCCTGTATTTTTATTTTATTTATTAAATAAGCCCCCGTCCCCGCAGGAGGCCTTTTGTCTTTTGGTAGGCTGTCATTGTAAATAAGAATTTGTTCTTAACTGACTTGCCTAGTTAAATAAAGGTTAAATAAAATAAATAAATAAAATGTGTTACATTCATACACAAAAGCACTCTCGTGAAGACACAAAATAAGATTCCCCTTCATCACTACTGTGTATTTTTCTATTACAAAATGACAAATGAAATCATAAATGCTATATCATCATGTGTTTGCAAAAGTATTCAGACCCCTTTGATTTCTTCACATTTTATTGTGTTTATTATTATATATGTTTTGCTAAATAAAACATTCATAACTAAAATATAGTAGTTGCATAAGTATTCAGACCCTTTGTTTAGGCAAGCCTAAATTCATTTAGGGGTAAAAATGGGCTTAACAAATCACATAATAAGTTACTTGGACTCACTCTGTATGAAATAATAGGGGTTGACATGATTTTTGAATGACCAACCCTTCTTCTGTCTCCCATACATACAACATCTGCAAGGTCCCTCAGTCAAGTATTGAATTTCAAGCACAGATTCAAATACAAAGGCTTTTCGAAAGGCTCATAAAGAAGGGCAGTGATTGGTGGATGGGTAACTATAACAAATCAGACATTGAAAATCTCTTTAAGCGTGGTCAAGTTAATATGTATGCTGTGGATGATGTATTAAACCACCCAGACATCAAAGATACAGGCGTCCTTCTGAACTGAGCTACAGGACAGGAATGAAACTGCTCAGGGATGTTACCATGAGGTCATTGGTCACTTTAAAACAGCTACAGAGTTCAATGGCTGTGATGGGAGAAAACTGAGGATGGATCAACAACATTGTAGTGACTCCACAATAATGACCTAAATGACAGAGTGAAAAGAAGAATGCAAATATACAGAATAAAAATATCCAAAACATGCATCTTGTATGCAATTAGGCACTAAAGTAATAATGAGGGGAAAATACACAGCAAAGGACCATGCTTTTTGGCCTAAATGCAGAGCCTTATGTTTGGGGCAAATCCAACACAACAAATCACTGAGTAACTGCCTCCTTATTTTCCAGAGTGTTGGTGGCTGCATCATGGTATGGGTAAGCTTGACATCGCAAATACTGGGGAGTTTTTCCAGGGGGAAAAAAACGGGATGGAGCTAAGCACAGGCAAAATAGGAAAACCTGCTTCAGTCTGATTTACACCAGAGACTGGGAGAGGAAATTCACCTTTCAAGAGGACAATAACCTACAACACTAGGCCAAATTTAAACTGGAGTTGCTTACCAAGAAGACAGTGAATGTTCTTGAGTCGCCATTAGTATAATAATTGAGCCATGTTGTGAAGGAGCTGGTCCCAATGCATTAAGTTTTATCTTTACCTTGTCAGCTCAGACATAATAGTGGAGTTATGAACAAATGTTTTTGTTCCATGGTGGCCAAGTTACAGATTTGACCTAAATATGCTAGAGAATCTATGGCAAGACTTGAAAATTGCTGTCTAGCCATGATCCCCAACATCTTGATAGAGCTTAAAGAATTTTGAAAAGAATAATGGGCAAATATTGCGCAGGTGTGCAACGCCCTTATAGACTTACCCAAGAAGAATCACATCTGTAATCGATGCCAAAAGTGTTTCTAACTCAGGGAGCTGAATACTTATATTTGAGTTATATATATATTTTTTTTTATATATCTTTAGAAAATATATAATTTTCCTTCCCCTTTGACATTTTGAGTATTTTGTGTAGATTGATGACAAAAAAATAATGACAAAAAATCTCACAAATCTCAAATAAAAATGTTTTGTTGTGATAACTTGTGAAAGAGAAGGGTTTATATCACCAGCTTAGAAGTCCTCCCATTAATTATTGCTTAAAATCACTGCGAGAGCCTCCCAGTGACACGAGACGAGCTAAATAACATCTATGCTCGCTTCGAGGCAAGTAACACTGAAACATGCATGAGAGCATCAGCTGTTCCGGACGACTGTGTGATCACGCTGCAGGGCTGCAGGGCCAGATGGATTACCAGGACGTGTACTCCGAACATGCGCTGACCAACTGGCAAGTGTCTTCACTGACATTTTCAACCTCTCCCTGTCTGAGTGTAATACCAACATGTTTCAAGTAGACCACCATAGTCCCTGTGCCCAAGAACACTAAGGTAACCTGCCTAAATGACTACCGACCCATAGCACTCACGTCTGTAGCCATGAAATGCTTTGAAAGGCTGGTCATGGCTCACATCAACACCATTATCCCAGAAACTCTAGACCCACTCTAATTTGCATACCGCACCAACAGATCCACAGATGATGCAATCTCTATTGCACTCCACACTGCCCTTTCCCACCTGGACAAAAGGAACACCTGTGTGAGAATGCTATTCATTGACTACAGCTCAGCGTTCAACACCATAGTGCCATCAAAGCTCATCACTAAGCTAAGGACCCTGGGACTAAACACCTCCCTCTGCAATTGGATCCTGGAATTCCTGATGGGCCGCCCCCAGGTGGTAAGGGTTGGTAACACATCCGCCACGCTGATCCTCAACACGGGGGTGCATACTCAGTTCCCTCCTGTACTCCCTGTTCACCCATGACTGCACGGCCAGGCACGACTCCAACACCATCATTAAGTTTGCCGATGACACAACAGTGGTAGGCCTGATCACTGACAACGATGAGACAGCCTATAGGGAGGAGGTCAGAGACCTGACCATGTGGTGCAAGGACAACAACCTCTCCCTCAACGTGATCAAGACAAAGGAGATGATTGTGGACTACGGGAAAAGGAGGGCCGAGCACGCCCCAATTCTCATCGACGGGGGGCTGTGGTGGAGCAGGTTGAGAGCATCAAGTTCCTTGGCGTCCACCAAGAGACCAAGACAGTCGTGAAGAGGGCACGAAAAAACCTATTCCCCCTCAGGAGACTGAAAAGATTTGGCATGGGTCCACAGACCCTCAAAAGTTTTTACAGCTGCACCACCGAGAGCATCCTGACTGGTTGCATCACTGCTCGGCCTCCGACCGCAAGGCACTAAAGAGGGTAGTGCGTACGGCCCAGTACATCACCGGGGCCAAGCTTCCTGCCATCCAGGACCTCTATACCAGGCGGTGTCAGAGGAAGGCCTTAAAAATTGTCAAAGAATCCAGCCACCCAAGTCATATGCTGTTTTCTCTGCTACCGCACGGCAAGCGATCCCGGAGCGCCAAGTCTAGGTCCAAGAGGCTTTTAAACAGCTTCTACCCCCAAGCCATAAGACTCCTGAACAGCTAATCAAATGGCTACCCAGACTATTTGCATCCCCCCCTCTTGATCGCTGCTGCTGCTAGTCTCTGTTATTATCTATGCATAGTCACTTTAATAACTCTACCTACATGTACATATTACCTCGACACCGGTGCCCCCGCACATTGACTCTGTACCGGTACCCCCTGTATATAGCCCCGCTATTATTTACTGCTGCTCTTTAATCATTTGTTATTCTTATCTCTTACTTTTTTGAGGTATTTTCTTAAAACTGCATTGTTGGTTAAGGGCTTGTAAGTAAGAATTTCACTGTAAGGTCTACACCTGTTATATTCGGCGCATGTGACAAATAACATTTTATTTTATTTTATTTGAATCAATCAAATCTAGTCTATACCAGGGTTCAGTATTTATTTGCATATGAATAATGGGTATGAATAGTGTCAGGCAAGTTCTAAATGAATACTGGCCAAGGCCAGAGCTAAGTGCGTCATTCACAGATTCAGCTTTAGGCAAAGTAAAACACAAAAAATGAACCACCACATGGCTCATAATGGGTTTCAAAGGGAGCATCAATGCATAATGTAAATTTACATTTACATTTAAGTCATTTAGCAGACGCTCTTATCCAGAGCGACTTACATGAGCCTTCTCTCGCTCTCTCTTCCTATCTCTCTCTCTCCCTGCCTCCTTCACTTCCTTACTCCCAGTCCCTCCCTCTCTCTCTCTCCCAGTTCCGCCCTCTCACATGCAGTAGTCTGTGCTGCTATTATAAAAGGCTGACACTCCTCTAATCCACAGGCGTAGAAGCTTGATAATCCAGACTCATTAAAGTTTGAGATTAGCAGAGATCTGGTAGGGGAGGAATGAAAAACAGAGGCACAGATAGGAAGGGAGAGGGGGAGAGTGACAGTGCATGCATGACATGGATGAGCTATGCTGCTCCGGGATTGGTGAACATAAATAGCCAAGCAATCACAGAGGAGGCAGGGAAAATAACAAGGCTAGCGAAAAGATGGAGAAAGGGAAGAGCTATGAAAAAAGATAGAGAAGGTGAAATCAAAAGACTACAGAGTAGAGGCAGAGCTAACAAAGACAGAGAAGGTATAAAAATGGGAGAGAGTGCAGATCAGTGAGATTTCCAGAGAGAACAGGAAGACAGAAGAGAGAGGGGGGTGAGCAGCTAGAAGCATCAGCACAGAGAAAATACATCAGCCAGACCAACAGCATCAACCTGGGCACCCATACTCTGAGAGGCCTGGAGCAACGGGCCTACACAGGCAGCACACAGCAGGGCACAGGCCTAGCCAACGGCCCACAGGCCCACAGGAGAGAGAAAAGACGCCCAGTCCACATTGTCAGCTGCTGTAGCCATGAGGACTGCACGGAAGGGGAGCGTGGAGATGCCTGCATTTGTCCGGCAGCTGGTGAAGGAGACAGAGAAGAGGGTCAGCTCCTTCTTCAAAGGAGGGGGGCATGGAGGGGCAGAGCACACAGTCGGGGAAAGAGAGGAGGTGATCTCCAGCCCCTACCTGGACCGTCCCATCCTGGACAAGTTGACTGAGGAGGGTTGCTCCTGCTGGGGCCTGACCTATGCTCTGTGCAGCATGCAGGGCTGGAGGGCAAACATGGAGGACTACCACAACTGTGTGCCTCAGCTGGGCACAGGGCTGGCAGACTGGAGCTTCTTTGCTGTGTTTGACGGGCACGCGGGAAACCAAGTGGCACAGTACGTTTCACAACACTTGCTGGATCAGGTCCTAGCTACAGGTGAAAAAAAACTTGACAGACTTATCATGTTACTTACCAGCCAGTTTTATCTCTTAGTTTAAAAAGATGCTTGCTTCAAAATAGATGCATGAACAGATCTTGATACACTGATGACTCATTCGAGAGCAGATATTTATATGCAGCATTATACTCTTAGGAGTAAAGCATGTGACTCCTCAAATATGTATTGAATAGTGTGTTAGAGAGAGGTTTATACCTGGTAATAACTATAAAAGATCACTACATTTTAGAATAATATTACTGGTGACTGCCATTTTATCTTGCCAGTATTGATGTGGTTATATAAATGATGTATATAAATGAATAACACCATTTAAAATTATACTGCCTGTGTGCACTGTGAAATAACTTCCTGTGTGTACTTACTGCTTGTGTACTTACTGCCTATTTATACTTACTGCATGGGTGTACTTACTGTACTGTCTGTGTCTTGTAGGAGGGATCGGGCCAGAGGACCACCCTGATCGGGTGAGAGGGAGCTTCACAGATGGCTTCCTACACACAGACAAACACCTGCTGACTGCAGCCCGCCGTGAGGGCTGGGAGCGGGGTGGCACCACCGTGACCTCCACTCTCATCTCACCACGATACATCTACTTCGCCAACTGTGGAGACTCGCGTGCCATGCTGTGCCAGGCAGGGCAGGTGTGCTTCTCCACTGAGGACCACAAGCCCTACAGCCCTCTGGAGAGGGAGCGCATCGAGAGCGCCGGCGGCTCCGTGTCCCTGCAGCGCATCAACGGCTCCTTGGCCGTGTCCCGAGCCCTGGGGGACTTCAGCTACAAGGGGACAGTGAACCGGCCGCCCACCCAACAGATGGTGTCTCCGGAGCCAGAGGTGTGTGTGGTGGAGCGGTCGCCCGGGGATGAGTTTCTGGTGCTGGCCTGTGACGGGGTGTGGGACACGGTCTCCAACGAGGAGCTATGCGCCTTCATCCAGAGTCGGCTGCGCGTCTGCACTGACCTCAGAGATGTCTGTTCCCAGGTCATTGACCTCTGCCTCTACAAGGTCAGTACTCATGGTCATAGATCACCTGTAGATCAGTGCATGTGGACCACATCAGTGACCTTTATAAATAATCCCTACATGTACATGTTGGAGCATAAGTGTATCAATTCGCTGTCAAAATGTGGATGCACTTTCCTCAATGTACACAGGGCAACATTCTCTGATCTGGTTAAACATGAGCCACACGGACATGCTGTTAATTAAACAATATGTGATTACATTATTTTAGCAGAGGCTTTATTTTCTATTTCATAATCTTAATCCTGTGAAATAATATTATTGAGGATATACCAGCAGGTTTAGACAGACTACTGGGAATTGAATGTGTGGTGCCACAAGACCTTTACAAACACATACACACCAGAACACACCCATTAAACACATACTCTGTGTGTACACAGGCTAAGTGAGCTGAGCTGGGCTGGCTTGTGGTTGTATAACAGTGTTCTAGTTTAGAGATGCTACCCAACAACCTGAAAATGTCACAGTTTCTAACCCTCTCACACACTTCACCACACTTCACCTTAGTAATCACTTCCAGAATCAGTTCAGTTCTGCATGAAGGAGGAAGTAGGCTATTCATGTTCCTGAAAGGAGACACAGTGCTTTAGCTTTGCTGTGTGGACGGCCAGTGTTAAACAAAGGCTAAGGTTGCCTACAACATTGGTACATTAGACTTTTATTGGCCCACTCAGGTCACATCAGGGAAGCCAATGCTGCTTGCTCACATCTTACAGACAGACACACATAATCTAAAGCCAACACAGTCACCAACGGCTAACATCAGTCAACATCAGTACCTGTGGCTAACAAGCTATTCTAACACACCTACTATCAGTTGAGAATGGGTGACTTCTTCGACAAAAGGGGCCTTATTTCGTAAGGATCAGATGAACACAGAAGAGAAGTGGTCGTAATTGGAGGTCAAAGGTCACTACTTAGCACCTGACCTCAGAGCCCGCGTCTGTTGCAATCCTGCTAGTAGCTTTCTAGTAAGCCTTGTTTGGCACTCACCTGATTTGCCACTTGACCAACAACAACATCTACAGCGCAGGCGATTTTCACCATTATCATAATGGTTGGAAAGATTATCCTATCTCACACACTGTTCAGAGGTCAGCATACATCACTAAGATTCACTAATAACAGTCAATCCTGTTTACAAAGGTAAGACGTACTCATGTCAGATCTGTACTGTACCCTAACATGAGGTCATCTCTGTGTACTGTAACTGTAGCTACTAACCTTGGTTGGCTTGTTCTCCTCTACAGGGCAGTCTGGACAATATCAGTATCATCTTGGTCTGCTTCCCTGGCGCCCCCCAGCTCTCAGCAGAAGCAATACACCAGGAGGCAGAGCTGGAAGACCTGCTGGAGTCCAAAGTGGCAGGTGCAGTGATGTGGCGGTAGTTGTGTGCATACTTATATTCACTCACTTCAGTTTATCCATATCCATGAGTTTACAACAGGATTTACACTGCTACAGTTAATTGCCCCTGAGAGAGGGCATTTTAATCCTTGTTTTGTTTGTAACTACTGCCCTCTTCCTTCGATAGAGATTTATGAGGAACTGAGTACTCAGGGGGAGGAGCCTGACCTGCTCACTGTCCTCACTGTTCTGGCAAACACTGATGTCCCAGGCTTACCACCTGGAGGTGGTCTGCAGAGCAAGTAAATTCATCTGAATGCATGGTGCTAAAAGTTCATTACAGTACAAGAGGTACTAAATAACAAAGTGCAGTAAGGATCCTCTGAGTAGAGAAACTGCTTGTCCTCAAACCTGTTTCCTGTGTGTTGCAGAAGGAACTGTATCATCTCCGCCTATTACGAAAAGAAGGAGGCACACAATCCTACTACACCTAATGTAAGGGTTTGTATTTATATCAAACTGTCTCAGTTATTATACCAATACTATATAATCTCCGACTTTGTCAGAATGTACGCACAATCACCTCACAGCAGTCTACATTTTTCTCCAGGGGCTTGGTGGTTCTGAGAAGCTCGTCTAGGTTCTGTCGTTTGGGAAATGTCTCTGGAAGACAACCAATGCCAAAAAAAAACTGTTTTCATTATGTGGCAATTCAACCAATCACAAAATGAATTTGGTCTCTCATCCCTCGCGCCAAGTAAAATGGTGATGTAACAAGTACAACGCAATTTGTGAAAGCTAAAACTATAGATTTTATATTTATACAATATGGGGAACATTTTATTTTATAGGACCTGGCGCTTTCAAACACAGAGATTCTTGCTCAGCAATATGATTCAGTAGTTGACAAACCATCTGATATATATTCATCCAATAATATCTATAACAATGTAAAATTCTAAAAACATTTATTTATGGGTTTCAGGTTGATGTTTAGTTTTAAGAGTCATCAAACCTCTCTCTCTCAGTCCTGTGTTTGGTCTGGTTTGCATGACCTGTACTGTGCTGCATTACGTACCTTGATGACATTAGATTTAACATGTTACAGTGATATGACATATGACCAAGACAAACCCAAGAATGGTCAGTAGATCCATGAACTTGTTAATATATTATCAAATGTGATTTAAATGAGTATGTGCTTTACTTACATACTGTTTAGACATTACATGTTCTGACTGTTTTCAGACAGAATAAAAATTATGTGACTAAGGACTTGTTTAGGATTTACCAGAGAGCACCACAACATCCAGTTACATCTCCATCATGCGGATACTCAACTACTTATTTATTATGAAAAATATTTTATAGTTAATGTGATTAACTGATATGCAAGACCATTAAATGTTTTCGTGTAATAAATGATTACTGACGTATAAATCACAGACAACGAAGAGACTTCATTTCATTCATGTCCACTAGGAGGATTTGTTTCTCTAGATAAAATACAAGTGCTCAGCACATTTCTCTTTGAAAAATGTGTAATGAACAGTGGTGATTTTAGCATGTAAATCTTGGTGGGGCAAACTCCCCCCAAAAATGTGTTGCCTGCCAGCAAAGCCACTACACAACACTAAACAATAAACTATAGCACTACAATGGTGAAAAACGGTGCCCACAAACTTTTAGGGCCTACATAAATCTGTCCCAACAGCAGAGCTTTTCTTTCAGCACCATGGAGTGAATCCTTACCACCGCTACACCTGGCTATTATCGGAGACTTGTCTGTCAGAGAAACAGTTCATTCAGCCTCATTTACTGCTTTTTAAAAAACCATAGCTGATATGGCTGACTTGCTTAAACAAATGTGGTTACTACTGACTCCTTGTCGATTTGTGTAAGTCGATAACCCTTATGAAAAAGATTGCAGTCATAGTGCAGTATAACGGCAGTATAACTTCAGTTAGAGTGCAGTATGCTGCAAACACTGCATCCAAAATACGTTTTTTTGCAGTAACTTTGCAGTGTAACTGCAGTTGGAATGCAGTATAACTGCAGTTCAACTGCAATACACTGCAGTTATTCTACAATTACTTCACAGTCGACTGCAGTTGCTGCGCTTTTACTGCAGTTTTATTTTGTAAGGGCATTCTCCTTCAATTATAATGAATGCCAAAATTAACTTTCACTTTTGAACCATACACAAACATTATTACATTTATGTTCAGTAAATTAATAAAGTTTATTCTTATATCATTAACACTTAGCTCTAAGTATAAGCAATTGCAAGCAAACGAGCTGCGACGATGTAGGCCTATTCGTTCAGCACTTTCAAAATGGACACGACAGAAATCCAGATAGATGTTAGTTCAGATAAATTCAGCGAGATGTTGAGGCCTTAACTTTGCTCTTCTTTAAGTCACCACACAGAGAGAAAGAGAGAGAGTGGGAGAGACTCTGTATTTTATTAGGCCTATGTAGTCTAAAAAGGAAGGAAAATACAATCATGAGAATCCACTTTTATATACAATATACTGACGCACACACAGCGCATTGCACAAACAAAACAACACTCGCAATATCAACTGGAATTACATGGGTCTATTACTGAACTTTTTGTTGAAAACAAATATTTGAATGGAAAGAGACTGTGCCTGGCAAACATGGTTACAGACTCAACAACATTATATAGTTTCGCCTTCTCGTCAAGAAAAGCACATGAGCTAATTACAATACACAAAGTAAGCAAAACAATGAAAAATTATGAATAAGATATTAATGAGATAGACCTATATAAGCAATAGGCCTATATCAATTGAGATGTACAAACTATGGCATAAGGGAATGATGAGCGTATCAGAGGCAATCCGTCATTTCGATTAAGACATTAATGAGCGAGCTAAGATGGACGTAGTCAATATAACTATTTGTTCAACACTTATGAAATGTACAGTGACAGAATTCAGAACATGGGACGTTCTCACAGTATTCTCCCTGTACACCAAGTCAGAACCGTAGGATAAATAAAGGGGGCATACAAGCAGACAAAGAAAGCTCTTACAATATTTAATTATGACATTTCTCTAAAACAGGCTATAGGCCAGGGGCAAAACTTTCACTGGGGACGGGGGGACATGTCCCCCCCCCCAATTTTATCATTGGAATGTGATACAAAACGAGGCAACGGTGTGCGGACGCCTCCGAGTGGTCGGGTAGGCTGTTTGGAGTGTTTATCCGACTAGATAAACAATAATAATGATAATTATTATTATTATGTCCCCCCACTTTTAAAACCAAAATTGCACCCCAGCTATAGGCCGAATTTGACATCCAAGAGAACAGTAGGCAGATGGGCTACTAACAGCTTACTATACAACATACTGTACGCTTAGTATTTCTTTCTTAGCTACAGTATACGTATTACATAATTTATGCAGCAGCATACAATACATTTTTGGACGTTGTTGTGCTGTCCTTCTTGTGGGAACATTTTGTCATCAAACTTTGTCATCAACTTCTGGCATTCTCTGGATTTATGGGGCTTTCAAGACAACTAGGAACTCTGAAAAAAACAAGGTTGAATCATGACGTCAGTCACCTTCAGGTCGGAGCTCTAGAAAGAGGCCCGAGTTCCGACTTGGAATTCCGAGTTGGATGACCGTTCAAAACGTATTTTTCCAGTCGGAGCTTGTTTTTTTCAGAGTTCCCAGTTGTCTTGAACGCAGCAGAAGTCATGCTGGATTGACAGCATGGCCAATGTATTCAATCTTTTCTGGCCCATGGTGTTCCGTGTGAATGTTTATCCTTTTAAACTTGGAAAAAAGACCCTTTCAGACAGATGTTTTAAATCCTTAACCCCGTTTGGACCACACACCCTCTCCACCGAATAGCAGGCAGGCGGAAAAAAATGTACATTTACATTTATTTGACTAGGCAAGTCAGTTAAGAACAAATTATTATTTACAATGACGGCCTACCCCAGCAAAACCCTAACCCGGCTGATGCTGGGCCAATTGTGCGCCGCCCTATGGGACTCCCAATCACAGCCAGTTGTGATACAGCCTGGAATCGAACCGGGGTCTGTAGTGATGCCTCTAGCACTGAGATGCAGTGCCTTAGACCGCTGCACCACTCGGGAACCCCAAGTTTGCCACTGATTCCTTCCAAACCACTCATTGTTGAATTTGCTATTTCTGATCTGTTGTGTAACGTTTATGTCCAATGGCCGATGAGCACTGATACGTTTTATCTATAATTTCTCTTCATATGACAAGGATTGAAAAGGATTTGCCAGTAGATTGTCGACGTGATTCATGATGATGACTGCTTGCCTAGCTTGATAGCTAAGATTTTGAAAGTATGATGTTATGATCAGTCCAATCAAAGCTACGGTAGATATAACATGATTTGACGGAATTTTATCTGTGGCCAATGACCTTGAGCTTTCTTCGATGGGCACTTCTAATTTAAATCTATGGCAGCACCCAAGGGGGCTTGAACTGCCTAGCTCTCCCTGTAGATCCTGCGGTGACGTAGTGTCCCAATGAGTGACAGAACACTGAGCCAATTATGGCGCAGCTAGAGAAGATTACCATCGCCTACACTCTGTATTTTCCGCTGGTTGCCCGTCCACCACAGAAAGCACTGAGCTTGGCTGAAACACCTGCATTTTGGAGCTGCCTTACTCAAGAAAGCAAGAAAGAAACCCTGTTTGTATGCAGCTTTATTCACTCAATACATTTGTTTTTACATTGTTTGCAAACTGATATGTGACAAGAATGAATGGCAAAATAACATGCAAAACAGCCAACCCAAAAAATATATACATATATATATATATATATTTTTTTTTAGCTAAACAAGTGGGGCTCAAACAGGCTCTGCCCCACCTACCCTGAATGACTGGTCGCCACTGGTAATGAACAGTGGTGAAAAAAGTAATAAATTGTAAAAGTAAAGATACCTTAATAGAAAATGACTAAAGTAAAAGTAAAAGTCACCCAGTAAATGCTACTTGAGTAAAAGTCTAAAAGTATCTGCTTTTAAATGTACTTATGTACAGTGGTGGAAAAAGTACTCAATTGTCAAAGTAAAAAGTAAAAGTATTAAGCAAACCAGACGGCATGATTTTCTTTTTTTGTATACAGACAGACACGGGCACACTCCAACACTCCAAGATAATTTACAAACGCAGTATTTGTGTGTAGTGAGTTCGACAGATCAGAGGCAGTAGGGATGGCAATGCGTTATATTGATAGGTGCGTGAATTGCACCATAATCCTGTCCATCCTGAGCATAAAAAATGTAATGAGTACTTTTTGGTGTCAGGGAAAATGTACGGGAGTAAAAAGTACATCTTTTCTTTAGGAATGAAGTGGAGTAAAAGGGAAAGTTGTAATAAATATGAATAGTAATATACAGATCCCCCAAAGACAACTTAATGAAGTACTTTACACCACTGGTAATGATAATTTGGTACAGGAAAATGGTAAAGAGATAACTATGGATGAACAAGGTCATGCTTGAGGGAAATATTTGCATAGGTATGAGGGGGCCCGAACCAGTTAGGCACTGTTAAAATGAGCACAGAATATTGGCAAAACGTAACTCACTCCAGATTATTGTGGATGTCACACTCTCATACCGTTTATTGACATAAATACATTTCCCAGGGCTAGACTATATTTGATTAAGATGAAGAGGTTTTGTTTTCGCTTTTACAGCTCTCATACTGTGTGTCTGAGGGCTTTCTATCTAATTAACACAATTCAACTGTGATACATATTCAACAGGTTCTCTACCAGAGCCCTAGACATTAGGTGACTGAGGATGCATATACATAATATGGATACATTTCTATGTTCACTGATCCCGGATACCACCCCACACAAATCCATTGTGTTGTGGTGGAGCTCAGGACACATCTGCAAAGCTCTCATAAATCAGTGGGTCTTCTCAAGAGGCCCTCCACGTCTCCATACTCCACACAAAGCCTGATTGCATTCAGCATTGTATTTGAGCCAATCACTTGAGCATTTCAAACCCATCTCCAGAGAGACGCTGTTTAAATGAAAGGCATCTGTCCACCGCATCTCACCACAGAACCAAACAGGAACATTCAAGCAGTGTATTAATAGGAGATCAGTGATCAATGTTCCCTCAAATTTTTTCATCACTGAGCAAATTTCTGCTGAGCGCAGACTTGAACATTGTGAAAATTCTGTGCAACTTCTGGCGTGCATTTACTTCTTTAAGTTACAGTTTTAACAGTGGCCAAGTAGGCTACTGTGGCTATTTGTTCAATATGTAGGCCTACCAGAGTGGGCTACCATCGAAAGCAACGGAGAAAAATGCATCCCATAACATTTTAACATGGAAATAGCTGTTCTATCATTCAGCCTACAGTAGCATCAAATGTGCGGTGTTCAATGTAGGCCTAAAACAACCTGTTTATCCACTTGTTCTTCAGACAAGGAGGTGACTGAACAGTTGTGTTGTTTGATGCAAGAAACCACTTTACAAAATAAAATTATTAAATAAAATCATTATTATTCTCATACCATTATTACAGAGAATGAAGCAAATTATGCTACCCTCTGCCTATTGACTATTTAGCTTATTCAAGACCGTCTCAAAATATAACACTGCCCCTTTAAGAGATTTTTAAAAAAGCTCTTTACCTGACTTGATTTTCAAAGATGGCTAGAAATGCACACATTTTGGGCTCTTGTAGGAAGCAACCACTCCCAAATTGTTGACTAGGAATTCACTATAACTCGGCTAATAACTCACAAACTAGCAAAGAATATGAACAAATGTGCGCAGGTGGCTACACAGCTCTCGCTTTGATCTCAAAACAAGTGCATCTACTCACAACCCTCATGCAGCCAATATGTCTACTGCAGCTCTGATTGGTTATGATGCACCGGCCTGCGTAGAGTACGGGCCTCTGTCGTGCATGTCAATGCAACAGAATCCTACTCCAATGCGTGCTGCCTACAATAACATCTCTTGCACAGTTAGCTTTGCATAGTTCATTTTGTTTCGAAATGTTACATTGAAAGTGGCTAATATTGCGTTGATTTGAGGACAATTCCCACAGCAGAGCGAAACGTTGATAGTGTTAACTGAAGGGGAAAACTAGAAAGTTGAGAGAAGTTCAATCTGTGCGGCAGTCTGAGGGGAGCGGTGCGGAAGTCTGAGGGGAGCTGTGCGCCAGTCTGAGGGGAGCTGTGCAGCAGTCTGAGGGGAGCTGTGCGGCAGTCTGAGGGGAGCTGTGCGCCAGTGCGCAGTTTAGAGGGACCATTGTCAGTGATCATCATGAATGTCTGGCATTCTGAAAAGCTGTCAGACAGAGTAGAGGTCTGCTGTGGGCTATCATCATGTCTAGAACAAAGAACCTAGCTACCCTCAACATGAGTTACATTGAAAACGTATGAGTTTTATGTGTGAATATATTTACATTTGGCAAATATGTATGTCCAGCTGTAGCATTCAACTGTTCTGTTTCACTACTGTACTTTGATCGACAAACAATGCTAATTCTGAGGATGAAACGTCACTAGTTTTCTAGGAATAACAGAAGAGGATCCAGCATCCAGTCCACCATTCGGTAATATTACAATAACCCTCAGAAAACAGTGCTTTATTTTTTATTTTGAGTTAGTGTGACTGGGGTCAGGTGTGATTACCTGTCCACACTGGTCTCCTGCAGGCGGTTGTTCATGATGGCGAATGCGCCCACCCCCCCAGAGAAGCCGTTGTGACGAGGAACGTGGCTCTGACGGGGGCCCTGGTGGGCCGTCTCACACAGCTGCTTCTGCAGCAGCGCCAGAGACACCTTATTGGATGCTCTGAAGTCATTCACCGAGATCATCTCCCCAGAGAGACGCCGGCCTCCAGCGACCCCGTCCACCCCCATCCCTGCGTCTGTCTCGCTGTTACACACTGTCTCCACCGAGGCGTCTGTGTAGCGGTGTCGCCTCGCAGGGGGGTGGGACGGGGTGGGCTGCACACCATTGCGTTTGAGCCGCTGCTGGCGGAGCCGTGCGGGTGGAGGCCTCAAGCCGGCGTGTTTGTTAGGGAAGCAGGGGCAGCAGAGCCGCCGGCAGAGGCCCCTCTTAGGGCAAGAGCAGGGACAGCGCCAGCCTGGGCAAGCCAGCTGGGTCAGGATCCAGTTGAGAGTCTGTTTGATGATGATGGAGATAACGTTGAACAGGGAGTAGATGCAGCACACGCCCATGAGGATGAAGAGACAGTTGCCCAGGCGATAGGCATCCTGGGCCTCATAACGCTCCCTCTGGCTGCTCACCAGGTCCCCGAAGCCGATAGTGCTGAAGGCCACAAAGCAGAAGTACAGGGAGTCCATGTAGCTCCAGTCTTCCATGGAGCAGTACAGAGAGGAGGCGCTGCAGGCGATCAGCACAGACGCCACTCCCAGGATCAGCATCACGTAGTAGACAGAGGGCTTCCAACCCTCCAGACTGTCCTCCTCTCTGCGGGGCTCCCCGTCCCCAGACACAGGCCCCACCCCTGAGCGCCTCATCCTCCGCTCGTGGCACCAGCGCATGATGTAGGCTAGCATGGTGATGATCCTCTCCAGGAAGAGGTTGAAGAAGAGGATGGTGGCGGCACAGCCAATGAGGCCGTAGAAGATCAGGAATATTTTACCAGGGATGGTAGCTGGGGTGGTCATACCAAAGCCTGGTGGGAAAGAGTACAAAAGAGAATGGTCAATGTGCCAATTGTTTGTCAAATAAGTGCCTTTACATTTGTTCTTACTTAGCACTAGATGTCGAGATGATAAAAAGATGTGGAGTGGCTATTGATATATATGTCTTTTCATTTCATACCATGAATGCAATTTATATTAAAGTAAGGGATCATCATTTTACAGTACTGGGCACTTTATGTTGACAAACTCAAAATAAGAGCGACTGAACGAGTCATGAAAACAGGAGCTGAGAGAAAGAAGGGATGAGATGGAAACATTAACAATTTTCAGTCATGAGTAGTGATCACATAACAAAAAGCTAAAGTCCCAGAAATGCAAATTGACCTCACATGCCCAGATGTACATTGAAATTAGTGCCTCGGAGTCTCACCGATCATCAATCTAATCCCATCCCAGCTTCCTCTCCTCTCTCTTGTCATCCCCGTCATCTACTCAATAAATATTCTACATTATACTGTGTATCTGTTGAGACAGTTGTGTTCAGTTTGCATCTACATGACAGCAAATAACTTTGCATCTTTAATACCCTGACTCTGACCCTCACAGAGAGCAGCTGTCCAACTCACCGATGGTGGACACAACCGTGCCGACAAAGTAGAAGGCTCCAGAGAAGTCCCAGCGGGGCCTAAGAGCGTCCACTCTGATCCCAGCCCCATTGGCCTCTTCATACTGTCTCAGCAGCGCGTGCAAGGCTCCCAGGCTTACCTGGTGACTCAGGGTGAAGTTGGCCAGCTGCTGGTCCCAGAGGCGGCGGGCACGGAGCTCGGAGGGGCGCTCCAGGGCTGAGAACACAGCCGCCCCACACAGCAGGTAGAGCAGGATAAGCCCTGCCAGCAGGCAGAAGCGGGCATTGTCCTCATTGAGGGGCGGCCGGGGGCAGCAGCCTCCACTCCGTTTACGAGCCATGAGTGCAGCTAGCCCAGCACAGATACAACACCGTACTAACATACACTGCCTGTCTGAGCCTGCCTTATTAACACCACTCACTACACATACATCACACACACCAAACTACAGCACAGACACAAAAATACAAGCTTAACATACCCTAATATGCTAAAAGAAAAAGTGGGTACCCACACAGAGAACCTACACACACAGCTGCCCCCCGATGCCATTGGATGTTGATGGTTGATCCATCCAGAGCGCTCTCAATGTGTTGTAATGTCCTGAGTGGTCATTCACCTCTATGAGTTCTGAATCTGATGATGTGCCCCCTGATAGAAGAGATCTCCTGACTGTATGGTCACAGTTTATGACTATGAAATCCTGAACTGGTCTGTGAACAAGATACAGGTACTACTGGGTAATTAACTTGGTATTGGAATTGTTTTCAATCAACAAGTAGAAATCCTTTTTTTGATCTTTTCTCAAAATGTGTATATTAAATTACTGACATCTGTCTTGTAAAGTAAAACTATCATGAATCACTAGAGCTCTTTACTTTTCCTGAATATCAGAGAGCATCATTAAAACCTACACCTCTCATAATAGTTTTTTTTTAACATGAATTGCTCATAAGGCTTTTCGATAATTCATATCACATATTATCTGAATAATAAAGAGAGACAAAACATACCTGATTTTTGAGATCTTGATTATTCCGATAATTTCACACTTTATTCAAACAGTTTTTGCACATGGCCGTGGTGAGACTTGATCTGCGGTTTAAGGTACCTGCACTGAGCGTGCTTTTCCAAGGATCTGATGATCAGTGACCATTGAGATGAGAGCGAGAGAGCGAGAGAGCGAGAGAGCGAGAGAGAGAGAAAATATAGAACCCATGTTTGCAAGCAAACCTTGATTGTTGTAATCATTTCTTGATTTTAGAAGCTTTTCTATTCATGTCCTCCAACCTGTAATCAACATTCAATCTAATATTCTCTCTCACTGGGCAGACAGTAACAGATGGTCTTCAATATATTATTGATATGCAAATACTGTATCTAAACTGATTAAAACACTGGATTTGAGCTGTAAACTGATTAAAACACAGCAACTTCTTATTTGCATGGTATTTATCCATGCAACATCTGACTGCAAATGTGGCATTCAAATACATCAGACCTTCAGAGGTCTTCTGAGGTGGTTCACAACTCATTGATTATACTCTTATCAGGCTTTACCAAGTGATTAACTGAGTCTAATTTTCAGACAACCACATATGTTCTCCTCTCTCCTTTGGTTTAGTACCAAGTGTCTCAGGTACAAGGTGTGCCTCCTCTCTGTTGTAGTTTGTGTGGGAGGGATGGATTTGTTCTTCCTGACTGCTCTTTTGTGTTTGTGCGTCTGCCTTTAATCTTGGATGAGGGCTGAGGGGTACTAGAGGGGCATTGGTTCATGCTATGACACTGGAGTACTGAGTGTCCAGGTGCAGAAGAAAGAGGCTGTGCATGAATGAGAGACACCGGCCTTTACACCTTGTGATGGAAATGTGTATAATGTGAAGAGACAGTCTTGAAAATGTTCATCTTGTCTTAGTGTCAAAAATAATTATTGGTTCCTGCCTGTGCTTGGTAAAGATATGAGGGGGGGCGACATGACCTCCTCCTTAGGACCATCTGCACCCTGCATCCCACTGCTGGCTTTCTTCTGAAGCGAAGCAGGGTTGGTCCTGGTTAGTCCCTGGATGGGAGACCAGATGCTGCTGGAAGTGTTGTTCAAGGGCCAGTAGGAGGCACTCTTTCATCTGTACTAAATTTAAAAAAATATATATATATATCCCAATGCCCCAGGGCAGTGATTGGGGACACTGCTCTGTGTAGGGTGCTGTCTTTCGGGATGGGACGTTAAATGGGTGTCCTGACTCTCTGAGGTCATTAAAGATCCCATGGCACTTATTGTAAGAGTAGGGGTGTTAACCCCGGTGTCCTGGCTAAATTCCCAAGCTGTCCCTCATATCATCCCCAGCTTACAATTTCTCAATCTTCCCTGTAACTATTCCCCAGGTCATTGCTGTAAATGAGAACGCGTTCTCAGTCAACTTACCTGGTAAGATAACTGTAAAATAAAATCTGGCAGAATGCCCAGAATATGTTCTAGAAGTTAAGATAGGAAACGGTGTCAGACACATGCCGGTACCAACCCTACAAACTATGTCTATGTAACATGTCTGTAACCAGTATTTAAGGAGCTAACGGGACTGCCCCGAGTAGAGCTCCTGATTGACATGTGCATTGAGTTGGTTGGAACCAACTGTTGTGCTAATTAAAGAAGCAATAAAAAACTGGCCTTATTTAGACTAGTTGAGTATCTGGAGAATCAGCATTTGTGGGTTCGATTACAGGCTTAAAATGGCCAGAAACAAAGAACTTTCTTCTGAAACTCGTCAGTCTATTCTTGTTCTGAGAAATTATGGCTATTCCATGTGAGAAATTGCCAAGAAACTGAAGGTCTCGTACAACGCTGTGTACTACTCCCTTCACAGAACAGTGCAAACTGGCTCTAACCAGAATAGAAAGAGGAGTGGGAGGCACCGGTGCACAACTGATCAAGAGGACAAGTACATTAGAGTGTCTACAGTAGTTTGAGAAACAGACGCCTCACTAGTCCTCAACTGGCAGCTTCATTAAATAGTACCCACAAAATAACAGTCTCAACGTTAACAGTGAAGAGGCGACTCCGGGATGCTGCCCTTCTAGGCAGGTTTGCAAAGAAAAAGCCATGTCTCAGACTGGCCAATGAAAAGAAAAGATTAAGATGGGAAAAAGAACACAGACACTGGACAGAGGAACTCTGCCTAGAAGGCCAGCATCCTGGAGTCGCCTCTTCACTGTAATATGGAAGATTACTGAGTGTGTGTCTGAATGGATACCCCATTCAGTTTTGTGAGTGTTTTTTTGATCTATAATGTTATCTACGGTTATTATATATGTATAGGAAGTAGCGGCAAGCTAGAAAGCTAGAGTGAGAGCAGGAGGACCCACTGACAATTGTCTGTAGGCATTTATAAGTGAAGTGTCTACATGGTCTGAGAACCACTGGCTAGTCTCAGGAGAAGGCTAGAGAGAGGATAGAGAGGCCCCACTGACAATTGTCTGTAGCCATTTATAAGAGAAGTGTAACACGTGGTCGAGAACCACTGGAAGCGTTGAAGATACATATGGTGTCCTCTACCGCCCTCGAGCTACAGGTAGCGAGCATTGACCGGAGAAGCCATTGTGTACCTCTCGGGCTGCTGTGCTGTAATCGTTGCTCATGTTGTGGATGTCAAAACCTAAAGATTTATAACGGTATAAAGGGATTCTGTATGGAGATATGAAAGGAGAAAGTACTATTCCCAAATATGATGGGTTACTAGAGATAAAGTAACATAATATTGAGTATAATGGGTTACTACAGATCTGATGATGTAACAATAGAAAAAATTATAATAACTTACACACCCACACGTAGATGTACGTAAGTGGTGTAAAAGGTATTCTGAGAAATGTTCAGAGTGGTCCCTTTATGGATAATTTGATAAAGATAAATTTAAAGCATTGTACGGGACTTGACTTACCCCTAACCAATAAAACTATAAACACTTATGAGATTTCCCCCACACTTGTAAATAAACCCCATACCCTGTTAAAAAGACCCATTGATTTTCTGTATTCACCTACTCAACCGTTTAACTTGCTAGGTAGAGACATATTATGGACAGATCACCATGCCATCTACAGGGGACTGATACACAGTGCCAGCCCATTTAATACATATTGATCCCTCCAAAGTATTACATATGAATCTTAAAATAATAGACATTTAATAAGTGTGAAGCAGAAAGTGAATATCCAACAGAGATTGGTAATAAAAATATAGAGCATTGTTAGGGTAGACTAAAATTAAAACAATGCCTTCCAATATGGAGAAAGTTATCATGTTTGTTTTGTTTTGTTTTAAACCTTGCAATAGGGGGAAAAGCAGAATGTTGTTTGAGAGTGATCTGTGTGTATTAGAAGTAGTAGATTGAGAAGGTCTTCCTATTGGGAAGAAGGGAGTCCTAGTTGAAGGAAACATATGGAGACTAGTGAAAGTAACAAAGTGAATGGTAATTGGCTTTCAGATAGCACTCTAATAATGCAATATCTTAGTAATTTGAAGAAGTAAATGTTTTAATACAAGATCACATAACGAACAGAGGTATGAGGGTGCCATCTTGTGTTTGGGTTAGAGATAAGCCTCCAGTGGAACAATAGATCGTACACACTAAACTCAAACAGGCTGTAAGGAACACAGTGGGGGTAAGGGACACAGTGGGGAAATTTGGGACAGAGGTATGAATAATTGAATAACACACATTTTTGACAATTTATTGCTCAATTCTATAGTTTGGGTAGCACAAATGATTTAAGTAAGAAGGTAATGTCATCTAAAACAATAATATGTTTCCATTAAATGGAACTGTGTCCAGTGATTTAAGTATGTAATGTCATCTAAAACAATAATCTGTTACGTGGAACTGTGTCTAGAAGTAGATCCAAGTAAAAATGTAGGTACCGAATATTGAGCTGATAAACCTGCACCAATTTATTGAAGGTCCTAGCAGATTTGTTAAACAACAGATTAAGATTACAAGAGAGGGGCTCTGGAATTGTTTACTTTAGAAGGTGCCTAATTCAGCTTTACGGGACACCGTATCATTTGATGTGTCTGACGTATAATTCTGTATACACATGGTTTTATTTACATTTACATTTACATTTAAGTCATTTAGCAGACGCTCTTATCCAGAGCGACTTACAAATTGGTGCATTCACCTTATGATATCCAGTGGAACAACCACTTTACAATAGTGCATCTAACTCTTTTAAGGGGGGGGGGGGGTTAGAAGGATTACTTTATCCTATCCTAGGTATTCCTTAAAGAGGTGGGGTTTCAGGTGTCTCCGGAAGGTGGTGATTGACTCCGCTGACCTGGCGTCGTGAGGGAGTTTGTTCCACCATTGGGGTGCCAGAGCAGCGAACAGTTTTGACTGGGCTGAGCGGGAACTGTACTTCCTCAGAGGTAGGGAGGCGAGCAGGCCAGAGGTGGATGAACGCAGTGCCCTTGTTTGGGTGTAGGGCCTGATCAGAGCCTGAAGGTACGGAGGTGCCGTTCCCCTCACAGCTCCGTAGGCAAGCACCATGGTCTTGTAGCGGATGCGAGCTTCAACTGGAAGCCAGTGGAGAGAGCGGAGGAGCGGGGTGACGTGAGAGAACTTGGGAAAGTTGAACACCAGACGGGCTGCGGCGTTCTGGATGAGTTGTAGGGGTTTAATGGCACAGGCAGGGAGCCCAGCCAACAGCGAGTTGCAGTAATCCAGACGGGAGATGACAAGTGCCTGGATTAGGACCTGCGCCGCTTCCTGCGTGAGGCAGGGTCGTACTCTGCGAATGTTGTAGAGCATGAACCTACAGGAACGGGTCACCGCCTTGATGTTAGTTGAGAACGACAGGGTGTTGTCCAGGATCACGCCAAGGTTCTTAGCACTCTGGGAGGAGGACACAATGGAGTTGTCAACCGTGATGGCGAGATCATGGAACGGGCAGTCCTTCCCCGGGAGGAAGAGCAGCTCCGTCTTGCCGAGGTTCAGCTTGAGGTGGTGATCCGTCATCCACACTGATATGTCTGCCAGACATGCAGAGATGCGATTCACCACCTGGTTATCAGAGGGGGGAAAGGAGAAGATTAATTGTGTGTCGTCTGCATAGCAATGATAGGAGAGACCATGTGAGGATATGACAGAGCCAAGTGACTTGGTGTATAGCGAGAATAGGAGAGGGCCTAGAACAGAGCCCTGGGGGACACCAGTGGTGAGAGCACGTGGTGCGGAGACAGATTCTCGCCACGCCACCTGGTAGGAGCGACCTGTCAGGTAGGACGCAATCCAAGCGTGGGCCGCGCCGGAGATGCCCAGCTCGGAGAGGGTGGAGAGGAGGATCTGATGGTTCACAGTATCAAAGGCAGCCGATAGGTCTAGAAGGATGAGAGCAGAGGAGAGAGAGTTAGCTTTAGCAGTGCGGAGCGCCTCCGTGACACAGAGAAGAGCAGTCTCAGTTGAATGACTAGTCTTGAAACCTGACTGATTTGGATCAAGAAGGTCATTCTGAGAGAGATAGCAGGAGAGCTGGCCAAGGACGGCACGTTCAAGAGTTTTGGAGAGAAAAGAAAGAAGGGATACTGGTCTGTAGTTGTTGACATCGGAGGGATCGAGTGTAGGTTTTTTCAGAAGGGGTGCAACTCTCGCTCTCTTGAAGACGGAAGGGACGTAGCCAGCGGTCAAGGATGAGTTGATGAGCGAGGTGAGGTAAGGGAGAAGGTCTCCGGAAATGGTCTGGAGAAGAGAGGAGGGGATAGGGTCAAGCGGGCAGGTTGTTGGGCGGCCGGCCATCACAAGACGCGAGATTTCATCTGGAGAGAGAGGGGAGAAAGAGGTCAAAGCACAGGGTAGGGCAGTGTGAGCAGAACCAGCGGTGTCGTTTGACTTAGCAAACGAGGATCGGATGTCGTCGACCTTCTTTTCAAAATGGTTGACGAAGTCATCAGCAGAGAGGGAGGAGGGGGGAGGAGGGGGAGGAGGATTCAGGAGGGAGGAGAAGGTATTTATTACTTCCTGCCCAAGATGCAGTAAACTCAATTAATGGTTAAGAATTTTTAGGACTGATTAAAATGTATCGTAATGAAAACTATGTACATGTTTATTTTCTTTCTTCCAGCACTGATGGAATGGCCGCTAGCAAGTTTTATTTTTACATTTAACAATGATTCTCTGTATTACTCCCTTTGAAAGACTTCCTGAGGAAAGGATGCAGCTTAAAGGGCACACAAATGAAAATCTCTAAAGTATCTAATGTCTGAGTTTTGGTTGCACACATGTCCATTCTCGTGATAAGAAATGTACTGAAAAACACAATGTAATCCTGATACACATTTTTTAAATGTTTGAAATATAGTTAAATAATTTGGTGTACTTGGCGCATTGAGTTGGTTGGAACCTCTCCAGCGCACTGATAATAAAGGATGATGCATTTAATATTGACTTTGAGAGTCCCTGTGTAGAATTTCCACAACAACCTATAGTGCTTTCAGAAAGTATTCATACCCCTTGACTTTTTCCACATTCTGTTGTGTTACAGCCTGCATTTAAAATTGATTCAATTTAGATTTGTCACTGGCCAACACACAATACTCCATACTGTCAAAGTGGAATTATGGTTTTATACATTTTTACAAATTAATTCAAAATTAAAAGCTGAAATGTCTTGAGTCAATATGTATTTAACCCCTTTGTTATAGCATGCCTAAATAAGTTCAGGAGTAAAAATGTGCTTAACAAGTCACATAATAAGTAGCATGGACTCAGTCTGTGTGTAATAATAGTTTAACATGATTTTTGAATGACTACCAGATCTCAGTACCACACACATACAGATAATTGTAAGGTCCCTCAGTCGAGCAGTGAATTTCAAACACAGATTCAACCACAAAGACCAGGGAGGTTTTCCAATGCCTCACGAAGAAGAGCACCTATTGGTAGATGGGTAAAATAAAAAGAATACATTGAATATCCCTTTGAGCATGGTGAAGTTATTAATTACACTTCGGATGGTGTATCAATACACCCAGTCACTACAAAGATACAGGCATCGTTCCTAACTCAGTTGCCAGAGAGGAAGAAAACCGCTAAGGGATTTCACCATGAGTGTCACGCCCTGGCCATAGAGAGGTTTTTATTCTCTATTTTGGTTAGGCCAGGGTGTGACTAGGGTGTGAATTCTAGTTTCTTTATTTCTATGTTTTCTATTTCTTTGTGTTTGGCCGGGTGTGGTTCTCAATCAGAGGCAGCTGTCTATCGTTGTCTCTGATTGAGAACCATACTTAGGTAGCCCTTTTTTCCACCTGTCTTTGTTGGAATTTGACTTTGTTTAGGACACTTTGCCTTTGAGCTTCACGGTTTGTTTTTTTAGTGTTTATTGTTTTGTTCGGCATCATTTTGATTAATAAAAGAAAATGTACGCTCACCACGCTGCACCTTGGTCCTCTTCTTTTCACGGCCGTGACAATGAGGCCAATGGTGACATTGAACAGTGTTTAATGGCTGTGATAGGAGAACTGAGGATGGATCAACAACATTGTAGTTACTCCACAATAGTAATCTAAATGATAGAGTGAGAAGAAGGAAGACTGCACAGAATATTCCAAAACATGCATCCTGTTTGCAGTAACGCACTAAAAGAAAAACTGCTGCAAATGTGAAAATAAATTTACTTTTTGTCCTGAATATAAAGCATTATGTTTGGGACAAATCCAACAAAACAAATCACTGAGTATCACTTCATATTTTCAAGCATGGTGGTGGCTGCATCATGTCATGGGTATGCTTGTGATCGGCAAGGGACTTTTTTGGGGGATAAAAAGAAACGTAATAGAGCTAAGCACAGGCAAAATCCTGAATCAGGAAAACCTGGTTCAGTCTGCTTTCCACCAGACACTGGGAGACAAATTTACCTTTCAGCAGGACAATAACCTAAAACACAAGGCCAAATATACAGTGGAGTTACTTACCAAGACAACATTGAATGTTCCTAAGTGGCCAAGAAACAGTTTGGACTTGAATTGTCTTGAAAATCTATGGCAAGACTTGAAAATGCCAATCAAGCAATGATCAAAAACGAACTTGACAGAGCTTGAAGAATTTAAAAAAGAATAATGTGTAAAAATTGTACAATCCAGGTGTGCAAAGCTCTTAGAGACTTACCCAGAAAGACACATAGCTGTAATTACTGGCAAAGGTGATTCCAACATGTATTGACTCAGGGGTGTGAATACTTATCTAAATTACATATACAGTGCATTCGGAAAGTATTCAGACCTAGAGCTGGCCTCCCGGCCAAACTGAGCAGCCGGGGGAGATGGGCCTTGGTCAGGGAGGTGACCAAGAGCCAGATGGTCACTCTGACCGAGCTCCAGAGTTCCTCTGTGGACATAGGAGAAATTTCTAGAAGGACAACCATCTCTGCAGCATTCCACCAATCAGGCATTTATGGTCAAGTGACCAGACAGAAGCCACTCCTCAATTAAAGACACATGACAGCCCTCTTGGAGTTTGCCAAAAGGCACCTAAAGGACTCTCAGACCATGACAAACAATATTCTCTGGTCTGATGAAACCAAGATTGAACTCTTTGGCCTGAATACCAAGTGTCACGTCTGGAAGAAACCTGGCACCATCCCTACGGTGAATTATGGTTGTGGCAGCATCATGCTGTGGGGATGTTTTTAGCAGCAGGGACTGGGAGACTAGTCAGGATTGAGGGAATGATGAATCGAGCAGAGAGTACAGAGAGATCCTTGATGAAAGCCTGCTCCAGAGCGCTCAGAATCTCAGACTGGGGCGAAAGTTCACCTTCCAACAGGACAACAATCCTAAGTACACAGCCAAGACAACGCAGGAGTGGCTTCGGGACAAATCTCGGAATGTCCTTGAGTGGCCCAACCAGAGCCAGGATTTGAACCCGATCGATCATCTCTGGAGACCTGAAAATAGCTGTGCAGCGATGTTCCCCAACCAACCTGACAGAGCTTGAGAGGATCTGCAGAGAAGGGCAGAAACTCCCCAAATACAGGTGTGACAAGCTTGTAGGGTCATACCCAAGAAGACTTGAGGCTGTAATCGCTGCCAAAGGTGCTTCAACAAAGTACTGAGTAAAGGGTCTGAAAACTTATGGAAATGTAATATTTAAGTTTTAAAAATGTAATTAACTTGCAAAAATGTGGAAAAAGTCAAGGGGTCTGAATAATTTCCAAAATCACTGTATTTCCTTTTCATAACATTAGAAAAAAAATCTAAAAACATGTTTTCACATTGTCATTATGGGGTATTATGTGTAGATGGGTGAGAAAATATTTAATCAATTTTGAATTCAGGCTATAACAACAAAATGTGAAATAAGTCAAGTGGTATGAATACTTTCTGAAGGCACTGTACAAAATACCCTTCAACTGACACTTCTTTTAGTGATTTCAGATCGTATATCAATGTGTCCAGGAAAGCCTATTTTAAGAGCATATCTGCTAGCACAAGTTTAGTGCTGTAGTCTTGCATTCAGAAGTTTTTTTGCATCCATTATTTTTCATCTTAAAATGCTCATGTGTCACTTACCACACTGACACTTATCATGCTGTTATGCACAGAATGAAACATGGCAATATCCCTAAATCATACAACCCATTCCTTTTCTTTATCCCGTGTTCAATAATTAGCCAAAAAAGCATCAGAAGAGTCTCCCTTTTAATATCAATTCATTACAATAATTAATATAAGGCAATATGTATAATATCAGACAATATATGAAGACAACATACAACAGATAGACAACAATTACATCTGCCTTAGATAAGGCTATCTAAGTTATGAAAATTATATCAAAAACATGGTTTAGATTAAATTAGGTTCGATAACAATCTAAACAGACTGGCTGGAATTATTGGAACGTTACCAAAATGTACATTTGTCTGGTCATCTCCTGGTCAATGACATAAAGCTTTTTATCCAGTATTCTTTGTATTGTAGCACAACCTTGCAATAGGGTTTTTTGCAATACAGCATGAGAGAGAGAGAGAGAGAGAGAGAGAGAGAGAGAGCGCAGATAGAACCCATGTGTGTAGGCATACCTTGATTGGTGTAATAATTTCTTGATTTTAGAAGCTTTTCTATTCAGATACAGTGGTCAGTCACCGATAGTGAGCTACAACAAAGAAGCTGTGTGCAAGCTGTGTGGGACTCATAGTACAGGTGCAGAATCAAGGGCCTGTACTCGAGCAGCAAAAAGCAAGACATGCTTCTCAACCGCTGTGTTGATTTCCTTTTGTGAGGCACGCGGATTCTTCTGCACAAAGTCTGCAATGCTCTGGATACATTCTTTCTGTGAGGACAGGGGTAAAGCAAGCAGGTCAGCAAGTGTCTACCCAGACACATAAACCACATGAACACTACAGTCAGGGCCGGCTCTACGGGTTGGTAAAGCCGGGCATGGACCCCCCCAGTTTTGTTTCCCCATAAACATAACACATAACCTTTGCCCTGCCCTACCCGGTTTTGCCAGGCCTGCTGGTAGCACAGACCGGGACAGAGGCTATATGCCGGGTGTACGCTCATGATCTGAGGGAGGGGTAATATTTAGTATTTAAAATTTAAAAAACACATTCAATTGGGCACCTAGCCATGCAATGTCACAAGGTACCGCCTTTATTGCCTTGTTTAGGAAGCTCACTGGATCCCAGGGTCAGTTTTATTTTTTTACAGAGGGGGAAAAAGTTATTCACTTTTGCAGACAGCGACAGCTAATAATAGCCTAGCTAGTAGCTTCGTTAAGTTTTGGTAATGGCGCGCTGAACAATTATAGCTAGTTGGCTAAGCTTTGATCAGCATGAATATCCAAAAATGGCTGGGCACTACCAAGAGCAAAAAAACTGATGACCACCATGTCGAGAGTGATGCCAAGCTCACCGACCAGCCTGCAGGCCCCACCACCATCAGTGTTCTTCAAAGATATGGCGGGCCTTTGTCAGCAATGCCTACTGTGCTGTTGGCACTGAAACATGACTAACATTTTTGGGGCATCTACAGCAATGTGTGAAAATTCGTTCTCCACCCTGAAGAACATAGTCAGTGAACACAGACTCTGAACACAGAGCATGTTACATCAACGAAAAGCCCAGCTTATCCAGCTAGCCTTTGAGAGGGACCTCATATTGCTCAAATGAACAGCAAACGTGGTTTCTAAAAACAGATAAAGCAACACCTCACGGCACAACGCCTCTATCTTATTTGACCTAGATAGTTTGTGTGTATGTATTGATATGTAGGCTATGTGTACCTTTTTTTTAAAAATTGATGTAGTTCTGTCCTTGAGCTGTTCTTGTCTATTAATGTTCTGAATTATGTCATGTTTCATGTTTTGTGTGGACCCAAGAAAGAGTAGCTGCTGCTTTTGATCCTAATAAAATACAAAAAATAACTGACAAGTATATTTTGCCAGGAAGGAGAATGAAAGGTTGAGAGGATGAGAGGTTAAACACAGCATCAACTCTTCTATGCATCTTTTAGATTTATCTGTGATTCTTAATGTCATCGATTGCTTTTACGGGTCTAATTGCTAATGATAGATATACAGCTTTGAGTTATTTGAAAGGTATAAGGAGAATGACCAATGTAGCCTAATTGGTTGTGCTATGAGGTGAGCCCTGGCGCAGTGCTCCTGTTGTCCTGGCTGTCCACTTCAACATCACATGCTTTCTTGTGTGCAAAATGACATTTGTTGTGTATATGGCTGCATTTCAGATAGGCCTACATTTTGTATGTCGCAGTATTAGGACCAATACCATGTGTAGCCTACTAAAAGAAGCAGGCAAACGTTCACTCTTATCATTCATTTGTATTACACAGTCGTTGTGTGATAGTATTGACATCACCTTTACAGTAGCCTATGAAAACGACACATAGCCTACTTTTTCACCCCCTCCCTGCTCTCTTGCTATAGCGTGTGTGTGTGTGTGTGTGTGTGTGTGTGTGTGTGTGTGTGTGTGAGAAACTCTCCCACATAGAAAATATTGCGCACCTGGAGAAGTGGCGGCTTGGTTATGCTTATTGCGTAGTGTCACAGATTCAACAGCAATGTAGCCTATAGTTGTAATGATTGAAGTTGAAGCTATGAAGCCTGTAAGAATCTTTGATAGCCTAGTGGTGCTCATTCTGTCGAGCTGATCTGTGTGTGTTGGTAGGCGCAAATTATGTATAAGCCTTAGACAGCTACATTTCGGATACACTAGTATGTCTAGTGGGGTGCATATATTTATTGTGTTATTATATACCACGAAGGTTGTTGATGTGTATGACCATGGACTTAAAATGCCCCCTTAGGCATGTCATCCTCGAGCGGGGCCTGACTACAGTATGTTTGACAACTTCTGCCAAGATTGTTTAGTATGTAGACTGCTCCTATAAACTATAAGAATTGTCTTTCCATTCTGTTTAATCAATTCACCTTAAAAGCGTCCACTTCTCTTTGTCCTGTGAGACGGTTCATGAGCTCTCGTGCAACCTGAATGCCTGTGATGGCCGTTAAGATCTCCTTGTCTTTTTCGCTGTCTGAATGGAGCCAGCCCAAAAGCGCTAACTGGGAAAAGAGAGGACAGGTTAGCAGCTGAGTATATGTTACAGCAACCACATCTATGATCTATGATGTGAAGTCCATCTGTAAACTACCCACCCAATTTACCTACCTCACCCCCCATACTGCTTTTATTTATTTACTTTTCTGCTCTTTTGCACACCAGTATCTCTTCTTGCACATGATCATCTGATGATTTATCACTCCAGTGTTAATCTGCTAAATTGTAATTATTCGATTTATTGCCTACCTCATGCCTTTTGCACACATTGTATATAGATTCTCTTTTTTTTTTTTTTTTCTACCATGTTATTGACTTGTTTATTGTTTACTCCATGTGTAACTCTGTGTTGTCTGTTCACACTGCTATGCTTTATCTTGGCCAGGTCGCAGTTGCAAATGAGAACTTGTTCTCAACTAGCCTACCTGGTTAAATAAAGGTGAAATAAAAATAAAATAAAAAATCTTACAGGCACAATTCTTAATTCATTTTTCAGCCAAACGAAAGCCCTGCCCTGCCACTTAGTTTACTATAGCTGAGCTATTGGGCTGGAGAAATAACCACTCTCAAATTCAAAGACGGACCTATAGATGCAATAATTGACATTGTTTATAAACATCTGAGTAAAACAACCTTGTATTTTGGAATATAATGGAATAAGAAAAATGCTATATGAAGTACCCAGCCAGGTTTAGCCAATGAATGTAGCGCTAGGGATATCATTAATTAAAATAGCCATTGAACAGATCAAACAGGCTCTAACCAATAATGTATATGCCTATGACCAGAGCCATGTATTAAGATACATCTAAATATAGCTATGGCTCTGACTAACCAATCTATCTGCATGACATTCTATCTATTATAATTTGCAAACTAAATAAGTCCAGGCTTTATCAATCGAAAATACTGACCTGCTGGAACAACTGCGAATTGGACATTTCACCTGGGCTCGATGATCCGAACATGTTCAAATGTTTTACGTAAAACAAATATACAAGCTACTATAACAATAATTCTGTAGATATGTAATTATCCGATTAAAATGAACAAAAATGTAGTCTCAATCTCAAAAGACTCACAGGCCAAGAACGAACCCTGTGTATCCACTTCCTGTTTACATTTAACTACGTTACTTTGTGTGCTAAAATCTGCTACGCAAATTACCACCACCTTGTGGCTATAGCGAGAACCTTACATGGTAATATATAAAAATAATATAATTAAGCAATAAGACCGAGAAGCCCCTGACTGCAGTGTGCAGTTCGGGCCGGGATCAATGTGGGCGGAGTCAAACGCGTTTAACCCGAACCCCTCATTTCGGGTGACCGAAATAGTTAGGTTCACGCCGAAGGTATCAACGTCAACGAAAGCGAGTCTTAATCGAACCTAACCTAGTTACATGGATAAAAACATTGGACATTAGGTGTTAGTAAATTTAGCTTTGCCTTTGTTATTGTTTGTTTACTGTAAAACGAAGTTGCTCATTGCCGCTCTTATTCTTTTCTAGAATTACAATGCGTTATAGCTATGTTTCATTAACCACTACCTCTATAGTTTTTCAGTATAAATCCTACTATTTTAAAGTCATTGGTTTGAAAGTTGTACGTCAAAGTGTGTCTGTTCATATTTGAACACATTTAACAGATACTGAGGCCACAAGCTAGGGAGATTTTCTTTCTAGATCCCCTCCATGGCACTGGCTGGAGAGATGAAAGTCGCAGCCAACCATTCATGTTTTTAGGGCACCCGGTTTCATCCCATCTGGATAGTGGTAGTTCAGTTTAAGACCACTTGTCCATTTAAAAAAAAAATCTATGGCTCTGTTTTATTTAAAGTAAAATGTAATATGTTAAATATGTTTTTACTTACATACATGTATGATACATCATTTCCCATTCGGTGCATTAAACAGATGGAAACAAAACCATAGACAACATTATCAGTGGGGCAGTTATGACCCCTTACATTTTTTTAGTTCGAGCCTTTGGGCTAATTCAGTTCAAACTGTGTTCAAAACTGTTATGCATGCTGGAGTATAAAAAGCTGTTGAATTGTACTTTTTCTTTACTTTCACATACACTGTGTTCACAGAACCATCGCTCAGATCTTGTACCCTGGACCTTGGAGGACTTTTGGTGTGGATGATGTTCAGGTTAGATATTTCTTTAAATTATTCCACTGAACTGTACCATTTGATTGTCATTCCTTTATTGAAAATTGTACCTTGTTCACACCACAGGGCCTACCAACGCAAAGTTTCTCAAACAAATGTGGGGTGTTTGTTTTGATGGTAAGATGCTGGCTATTCAGTATATTATATTAGTCCTATTTTCTGTTGTTATAACATATGAACAATTATTATTTCTGTGCTTGCAGCACACTAGAACTAGGCACACTATTGTGGTGCCTAGTTCTCCTGCAGAACTTTCCCATGTCGTAAGTCTTGAACATTATACAAACTTTTCATTTCGTTCTTTAAAATCACTTGTTTCACTGTAGCCAGACTGACCTATTGTATTGTAAAAGTGGGGAGTCATTTTACTTGATCACCCAATTTTACTTGATCACCCAATGAGGCACTACTTTTAATATTTATTCTTCCTTTTTCTTCAAGGAAGCAGATGTTCTTCTAAGGGACACCCTAGAGGCAGCAAGGTGGTGTGAACGCCAAACATTTAAAGGCACCGTTTCCCTCCCTAGTGTAATTGGGATGGAGGGGGAAGACCGTATTACAACCCTTAAAGAACTACGGTTGTATGATGGCCTGGATGAGGAGGAAAATATTCTCCTCAAGGAACCATTCATGTTCTCGTTCCAGTTCCAGAGAGTTTATGAGATGTTCTATGTGGAGGCAGTTGACAACAAGAAAATGACTGTCTTTGTCTCTTTTGAGGAGCAGGAGTGAAGCCATTTTTGAGGAGTGGTCAAACCTTGTTTTTGTCTGCTGTGTTAATTGTTTTATTTGTTAATTGTGTTATGTTGTTTAGTAAAGATGACATAGAAGTCACCCAAGTCTCTGATCTCTTTACTGGAGCTGGTATAACTTAATGTACAAAGCACATTCAGCTTGTCTATATGGTATAGTCTGTCTCCATTCTCATGAGGAAAGTAAATAGCATTATAAATCAGGATAGGTAGTAACTGTATATTTATTCTCAATTAAATAATATAATTACAAAGTTATAACATTTATCAACACAATTTTAACAGTACATGACATAGTCTGACAGTCTGTTGTTCACTGCAACAATATCAGTAGCTTGTCTCAAATATAGCATGAAGCAAAAAGTGTTTCAACATATGTGCTGGTACCACTTTATATAATATTTCTTACGATCTTCAAAAAGGAAATATGTTTGTATTCAACGTGTTCCTTGCACAAACGTGTGTGACTGTCAAACCTGTGGCGGACATTAAAAAAATACGGTGGGCAGGGGTCAAATGTTTGACTCCGCCCACATTGAGCTTCACCCCAAACTGCACACTGCAGTCAGGGGTACTTGATAAGACCCGAGGTGGTGTGGTATATGGCCAACATACATAATCAGTACATACACACAATATATAGGTCTAATACATAGTACAGTGCAAATTACAATACATTATATATAAAATGTCTGTGTCTCTTCACAGTCCCCTTTGAGCAGTAAGGTATTCTTTTATCCGTTTTTTGAAATTGGTTTTATTGATAGCTTGAGTTACCTGGGGTGGCAGAGAGATCCATGTAGTCATGGCTTTATTTTAAATCTATTTTGGACAGATTTTGGCGAGAGATAACCCTCTTGCTTCACCTATTCCTCTCTGATAGGGCGTAGGGTCAATTTGGGATTGGACCATTAGATTTGTCTACTGTCTGTTGCTGACTGGCAATGTCTAAATTACTCAGGCATTTCTAATTGACAGTATATTTCATGAGCATTAAATCAAATCAAAGTTTATTGGTCGCATACACAGTTTATAAGATGTTATAGCTGGTGCAGAAAAATGCTTATGTTACGACCTCCTAACAATGCAGTAAAAGTACACTATTTTTATTTTTTAAGGTATTATAAAAATATAAGATCCCATAACTTGACCTCCTGTGACACGTAAGCATATAATAGTATTAACTAGACCTTTTACATAATAGTCAAATTCACTTCCCATACTGATGATAAAGTCTTTAATCCAAAACACTCAACAGGTAAATGTAGCTAGATGAAAGTAAGTATTTTACAACAATGACCAGAGCAACTGGTCTGCTCAACCCAACAAACTCACTGGCCAGAGATAGACTTAAACATTTATCATCATCATCAGTGGTATCCAGCTCTATGACAGAGTACAGTACATCGGTACTGTCATACAGTTCAGAACAATGGCCATTGCTTAGGACAATGACTGCACTTACTCAGCTGCAGATTGAAAGTAGTAATCTGACTAGTGAATGATGAATGTAACACATAATGGATAACGGTGTATTATCCACATAACTAGAGGTAGCTACAACAGAGGGTGTGGAGAAGGAAATAGTGTTGGTTATCGCTATGCCTTAGGTTTGGAGAAAGTTCCTAGTTGCTTTGTGTTCACATCTTTCAGCTGGTCTAGCTGTCTCTGTCCGCGCCGGTAAAGGTATTCTATGTGCATGACATCTTTCTTCTTGATGCTGGAGTTCTCTCGGAACTCATCCCGTATCCTGGGTAGAAAGCCTGGCTTGTCCTGGCCAGCACGCAGGAACTGGCGGTACAGAGACAACACCTGTTTTTGCAGCTTACTATGGCGTGCCATGGTGTGGAACACAGGGCAACAGCAACACAGATGACAAGGGAGGACGACTGACCGGAGGATTAAGCAGTCTACCCGTTGACTAAGTCACAAATGCATCAGAGTGTAGATGAAGTGTCTCCTAAACCTATGGGGGAAAGACATAGTGGCTGGTGAAACAAGGATCTTATCTGGCCATGTTATAAATCTTATTTTATGGTTATAGCTAGGTGTATTGCTGAAGATACAACTATAGCTACTGTCCAAAATAATGTATTAGCGTCATGACCATGCCTCTTCCCCCTCAGGAGGCTGAAAAGTTTTGGCATGAGCCCTCAGATCGTCAGAAAGTTCGACATCTGCACCATTGAGAGCATCTTGACTGGCTGCATCACTGCTTGGTATGGCAACTGCTTGGCATCCGACTGCAAGGCGCTACACATGGTAGTGCGTACGGCCCAGTACATCACTGGGGCCAAGTTCCCTGCCATCCAGGCCCTCTATACCAAGCAGTGTCAGAGGAAGGCCCTAAAAATGATCAAAGACTCCAGCCACCCAAGTCATAGACTGTTCTCTCTGCTACCGCACGGCAAGTGGTACCGATGCACCAAGTCTGTAATCAACAGGACCCTGAATGGTGGCGGCAGGTAGCCTAGTGGTTAGAGCGCTGGGCCAGTAACCGAAAGTTTGCTAGATCGAATCCCCGAGCTGACAAGGTAAAAATCTGTTGTTCTGCCCCTGAACAAGGCAGTTAACCCACTGTTCCTAGGCTGTCACTGTAAATAAGAATTTGTTCTTAACTGACTTGCCTAGTTAAATAAATAAAAAACAGCTTCTACTCCCAAGCCATAAGACTGCTAAATAGTTAACCAAATAGCTACCTGGACTATCTGTATTTAAAGTTTGTGCAAAAAGGCTGACTCATCACATACGCTGCTGCTACTGTTTATTATCTTTCACTTTATTCCTAGTTAAACAGTGCATTCAGAAAGTATTCATACCCCTTGACATTTTCCACATTTTGTTACGTTACAGCCTTATTCTAAAATTGATTAAAAAACATTTTTTCATCAATCTACAATACCTCATAATGACAAAGCAAAAACAGGTTTTTAGAAACGTTTTAAAATGAAAAATTACACTAATAGTAAAATTTTTTATTTCACCTTTATTTAACCAGGTAGGCCAGTTGAGAACAAGTTCTCATTTACAACTGCGACCTGGCCAAGATAAAGCAACGCAGTGCGACAAAAACAACACAGTTACACATGGGATAAACAAACGTACAGTCAATAACACAATAGAAAATCTGTATACAGTGTGTGCAAATTAAGTAAGGAGGTAAGGCAATAAATAGGCCATAGTTTTGAAGTAATTACAATTTAGCAATTAACACTGGAGTGATAGATGTGCAGATGAGGATGTGCAAGTAGAAATACTGGTGTGCAAAAGAGCAGAAAAAACAAAAAGACAAATATGGGGATGAGGTAGGTAGTAGGTTGGATGGGCAATTTACAGATGGGCTGTGTATAGCTATACCGATCGGTAAGCTGCTTTTACAGCCGATGCTTGAAGTTAGTGAGGGAGATAAGTTTCCAACTTCAGTGATTTTTGCAATTCGTTCCAGTCATTGGCAGCAGAGAACTGGAAGGAAAAGCGGCCGAAGGAGGTGTTGGCTTTGGGGATGACCAGTGAAATATACCTGCTGGCACGCTTGCTACAGGTGGGTGTTGCTATGGTGACCAGTGAGCTGAGATTAGGCGGAGCTTTACCTAGCAAAAAAAATTGTATTCAGACCCTTTACTCTGTACTTTGTTGAAGCACCTTTGGCAGTGATTACAGACTCAAGTCTTCTTGGGTATGACACTACAAGCTTGGCACACCTGTACTTGGGGAGTTTCTCTCATTCTTCTCTGCAGATCCTCTCAAGTTCAGTCAGGTTGGATGGGAAGCGTTGCTGCACAGCTATTTTCAGGTCTCTCCAGAGATGTTTGATCGGGTTCAAGTTCGGGCTCTGGCTGGGCCACTCAAGGACATTCAGAGACTTGTCCTGAAGCCGCGTTGTCTTGGCTGTGTGCTTAGGGTCATTGTCCTGTTGGAAGGTGAACCTTCGCCCCAGTCCGACGTCCTGAGCGCTCTGGAGCTGATTTTCATCGAGGATCTCTTTGCTCCATTCATCTTTCCCTCGATACTGACTAGTCTCCCAGTCCCTGAAAAACATCTCCACAGCATGGTGCTGGCACCACCATGCTTCATCGCAGGGATGGTGCCAGGTCTCCTCCAGATGTGACACTTGGCATTCAGGCCAAAGAGTTCAATCTTGTTTTCATCAGACCAGAGAATCTTGTTTCTCATGGTCTGACAGTCCTTCAGGTGAATTTTGGCAAACTCCAAGCGGGCTGTCATGTGCCTTTTATGGAGGAGTGGCTTCAGTCTGGCCACTCTACCAAAAAGGCCTGATTGGTGGAGTGCTGCAGAGATGGTTGACAATCCTGTCTCATGACAATCCTGTCTCAGGGATCTACGGACAATTCCTTCGAATTCCTTCAACGATGGCTTGGTTTTTTTCTCTGACATGCACTGTCAACTGTGGGACCTTATATAGATAGGTGTGTGCCTTTCCAAATCATGTCCAATCAATTGAATTTATCACAGGTGGACTCCAATGAAGTAGTAGAAACATCTCAAGGATGATCAATGGAAACAGGATGCCCCCGACCTCAATTTCAAGTCTCATAGCAAAGAGTCTGTATACTTATGTAAATAAGGTTCATGTTTTTATACATTTGCAAAAATTTCTAAAAACCTGTTTTCGATTTGTCTTTATGGGGTATTGTATGTAGATTGATGAGGGAAATTAATTTAATACATTTTTGAATAAGGCTGTAACGTAACAAAAGGTGGAAAAGGGAAGGGGTTTGAATACTTTCCGAATTAACTGTATGTACACATCAACCTCAATTACCTCGTACCCCTTGTACAGGGTCGGTTCCAGACATAAGCAACATAAGCAGTCGCTTAGGGCCCCCAGCTGCTAGGGGACCCTAAGGAACTCAGTCAGGGTCTAAACTTACTATTTAGACTAGAGTTCGAATAATAGAATACACCATGTGCAATTTTGAAATTTTGTTGTGCATCAGCAGTTTTTCTCTTGTTATATCAGTCACTGACAGTCACTCAATTAGCCATGTCAGCTAACAACTTTTAGATTGTTAGTTAGTCTAGACAGTTATCTAAACTTGTAGTATTCATGGCCGAATACCGACCGACACGCAGGGCAAGTGCCCAGGGGCCCTGACCTCCAGGGGGCCCCCATTCCTTTTGTAAGTCATTCTCACTAAGATATCATATTAACATAAGTCATTACAAAATGTGTAGAATTGCAGGAAATCAGCTTTAAAACTGCAAAAATGTCTCTCCACCCGATGGCAAAATGAGTAGCATTGCAGGAAAACATAAATTTCTCTCCACCGTCAAGAGTGGGGCCACTATGTTTTATCATGAGGTGGAGGGCCCCCCAACCTCATTTTGCTTAGGGTCCCCAAAAGTCTTGAACCGGGCTGCGCTTGTATATAGCCAAGTTATCTTTCATCATCATGTATCTATTATTACTTTTATTATAATGTGTTTTACTATTCTATTACTTCTCCCGCAGAAAACTCGCTTTAAAACTACATTATTTTCTCTACGCCCCATGGCAAAATGTGTAGAATTGCAGAAAATTAACTATAAAACATACAATTCTCTCCACCGTCAAGAGAAGGGGCCACTATGTTTTACCGTGAGGTGGAGGGCCGCGGTTGTATATAGCCAAGTTATATTTCATCATTGTGTATCTATTATTACTTTTATAATGTGTTTTACTTTTCTATTACTTCTCCACAAAAATATCTCTATGCATTGTTGTGAACGGCCCATAACTAAACATTTCACTGTTAGTCCACACCTGTTGTTTATGAAGCATGTGAGGAATAAAATTTGATTTGATGACAGCCCATGAACCTTATTATCCCTGACGATTAATAAAGTGTGGACAGTACAGCAACAGTATTATATCAGTGAGTCACATCAATAAAATATGAGAACTTCTAGCTTGCGCGCTTTCTGACTGACCTATACAAACAACAAAGAGGAAAACTTTACAACACATTTTACATATAGACTGATACCGAAACACCACAATATGGGTTAAAGTCAATTAGCTAGATAGCTAGCGTAGCTTTACAGGGGTAAGTTAGCTAGAACTGCTAGCTAGCCAGCTAACCTACCTTGACAGTCAGTGTCAACTTCGAAAATAGCTTCGCTTGTCTTTGACAAAGAAGTGCGTCTCATATCAACTCAGAACCTTTCATTAATAACCTATTTAGCTACAACTTAAACAGCCCGAGGAGAATATTGCTAACACACACTACCACAGATGAGAATAATGAGCCAGACTTTTTACCAGATGTGTAAATCTGAAGCATCCGATTGGCGTTACCACTCACCACCAAATATGGTGATCAAAGCAAGCTCAGTGGTTGGCAGTGGGAGAATATGGAGCGAGATGGCTTTTGGCCTACATACTGCACATTTTTATCATCGATGAAATATTTGATCTCAAAACAATTTCCTGTTCCCAAAACTAAACTCTGTTAAGAACAGAGTGGACTACGTTTTGTAGACTTTACACTTTGCCAAAGCTTCTAAAAATGTGCGTTGTTTAGGAGTGCAAGGGTAAATTGAGTTATTGCACATGCGCACTTCACAGAAGAAGCGTTCCCTAACGGAAATATGCAAATTCATGCTAGAACCCGCCAATAGGATCTCGCTAGCTCGTGCTTGGCTCAGCCCACTATGATTAATTTGCTTCTGTTGGAAACGAGTCTGTGGTCTATCTTGGGTTAGTTTAAAAAAGAAAAATCTACTAGCCACTAGCAAACAGTACGACCTTAATGATAATGTTATGTTATGTTCATGTTACGAAAGCCAAAGACGACGGTGCTATTGCTTTGGGTATTACACTTCCCTCTATTGACTTGGATGTCTCACTTCTCAATGTTGCTGTCAGCTCAAATCAAATTAAAGTGTATTGGTCACATGCACAGGATACCGGACGTAAATGGTATAGTGAAATGCTTACTTGCGAGCTCTCAGAAACAGTGCAATACACATTTATACAAACAAATACACAGTAAGTGATAATGTTTGTAAATATTTACACACAATAAGAATATACAGACCTAACTATGAAATTTGCTAAAGTGAGTAGGGACATGGTAGAGTAGCTTAGACAAATAGTAGCAGCAATGGTGCATGTGTGTGTAAGGGTGGGTGAGAGTCTGCAAATAGTCTCTTTAAGATACAGGTGTGAAAAGAGCCAAGTGCAAATAGTCTAGTGCAGGTGAGTACAGGTAGACAGGTCTGTGCAGGTAGACTGCTTAGGGTTAGCTGTTCAACAGTCTTATGGCCTAGAGGAAGAAGCTGTCCTGTGACCGACGAGACCTGATGCTCCGGTACCGCCAGCTGGAAGGTAGCAGCTCAGATGTTGGGGGGAAATTAACGTTTCAACAATTGTATTCATATATGAAATAAAACAAATCAAACAAGTTCATATATTTTTTATTTAAGAAAATATTCTCAGAGGAATTCTATGCAAGCTATCATTCATCTCACATCTGTTTTTTATACCCTACAATGAAAGTATGAGGCAATGTCAGATATTAGTGCAATACAAGGGTTGAGGTACATTACAAACTGTGTATTTTGGGTCCTGGATGCTGATTGGCTAAAACAGTATTTCAGCCTTTCACGGGTATGACGCAAAAATACTTATTTACTGCTCTATTTATATTGGTAACCAGTTTACAATAGCAATAAGGCACCTCTGTGGTTTGTGGTATATGTCCAACATACCACACCCCCTCGGGTCTTATTGCTTAAGTATAGCATCAATCAATCTTTCACATAGGTGATTGGATGACTCCAATTAGAGCCTGGGTGCCTGCTTGTTGTGCATAAACAACTGAGTGTTAACAGACGTTATACTTAGCAAGTACCACTTCTTCTTGACTCAGCTCACATGAGGCTCGTACCCAGGACCTCTGCCTTGCTAACACACGTGACCGCCTTCCGGAAGCATCTTACCAGTCGACACCACGTGAAAAGCTAGCTACACACTGGTGCAAGTAGGGACACTTCAGGCTGAGGAGTAAGTTTCACACATCCCCATGTACTACATTAGCAGAAACAGACTGGAACCCAGGCTATGTAACAAAACAGTGGCAGTTTCAGCATCCATTCACACAGTATAATAATGTTGGAACTGAATATGCTGTAACAAGTATTGCGCATTAAATCGTTTCTCATTATGCATTATTACATTCTGCTGGCTGACACCTCATGTCAAGGCCATTGTTATGCTACAATAGTGGATGCATACAGTATGCAATAGATAATACTTTTCAATTAGTTTTTATCACTTTTGGCCAGTTAACTGGTGGATGCAACTCTTTCAGTATACAAGTGATATGTAAAGCATTGGAACTGAACCTAGTATTGATTTTAGACGAATATCTCTAAATATCTTAATGCTCCATATACAAAGTCATACCAATACATTTGATTCATCTTCATCCTAATACATAATACATATATTTCAACAAACAGAGTTCTTGGATGTATGTAATATTGGAAACTTTTACTTTGTATTACTTGTATTAGCTACATGCACAATTATATTCCATATAATCTGGCACTTGTCAAAGCACATATTTATTGCTATATTATTACTGGGCTGGACTATAAATTACTTTTTGGGTGAACAAATATGTACAGTAATGTCTGTATATCACCTCTTTATTTCGCCTTTTAAACGTTTTTTTTTTTATCCCTCACTGGGAAGCACTATATACTCTAATGTTCACAACCTTATTTACTGAACATATTGAAAAAAGGCACATTATCAAGTTTAGCCATGTGTTTCTGCATAAATCTGAGACCCACATCGATTATGAGAAATAGAGGGACAGGGTATGTAAAAGGCCTCTATAATCACAATCCTAATTTCAACAGTTTTCTAGTTTGGCTCCAGAATCGATAAAGAAAAAACAATAAGAATAGGGTATATAATGTGGGATTATAGGTGATGTGGAAAAATTGCCTGGTGTGATAGGACTTTGGAAATGTATGATGTGGGGATGTGATACTAAGTAATCAAGTAATTAACTGTAAGTGGGAGAGTGGCTGGTATTATAAAACAAGGGTGGGTGATTGTGGCATGAAATCGAACGGATCAATGTGTATGATCAATAATAATGGGGGAAAAATGTCAGTCAGAGTCCTATGTATTCAGCAAGGAACACCACTAGCACCTTGGTGAGATTCTCGATAGTCTGAGAATGGATGTGTTCCGCTGTGTCCTCCAGAGTGTGCATAAAGGAGGGGAAGGGCGTTGTGATCATGTGTAGTACTGGAACCCCTGCAGGCATAGAGCAGAGTGGGTGGGAATGGCAGAGAGATAGGGGAGGAGAGAAGAAAAATGAAAGGGTAGAGTGTAGTGGACAGATAGGGTAGACAGAGTTTGATAGAGCGAGAGAGAAAACAGGCAGATGGTACATTAAGTTCTACAGGGATAAAACTAAAGCAGGAGGGAACCAATCTCTGTAGATACAGTACAGTCATAAGGCCATAGTCTAATCAGCTGTGTAGGTATTCAAGGTGTACTGTTAAACATCCATTCTTGTTAGTCAGTAAATGTGCTCTCTAACCATCTGTCTATCTATGTGGGTGTGCTCTCTCACCCTGCTGGAGGAAGGGCACATGGTCGTCCTCCACAGGGCCCAGGTTTATGTCCTTCCTGAAGTAGCTCACCTCTCTGGGGTGGGAGGACAGCAGACCCAGCTTATGGAGCCTCCTCTCTGGCAGACGGACATGACAGCCACCGCGGGCCATGGTCAAGGCCAATGATAAAGAACGGGAGGAATAAGCAGAGAGGAGACAGAACATTGAGGGAGTAAGAACAGCTCACTCCAGGTGTCTTATTACTGTGCCTGAGTGAAATTAAAGTCAGATCAACACTGGAGAGCCTGGTCCTGTATCAGCATGAGTCAGTCATCCACCTGCCAAACTCTTTTTGCCTTGCTCCCTGGCTCTTTTTGTCATTCTAGTGTACCTCTGCCTCCTTCCCTCTATTTCACAATCTCCATTACAACATGTTTTTGCCCCATTATGATTACAGTGAGCAATCAATGTGATAACAATTCATTCATTTATCTGACAATTTTTGTGATCCTGTATGTGGAGTAAAATGTTGAGAAGTGGGGTGGGGGGCCTTACCTGCATATATGAGCTCATCAAACCAGCGTACAGTGTTGTCAAAGTGGTTGACAAACATAGGGTCAGGTGCACCAATCAGATCCAACAGAACAAACAGGTCCTGCCAGTAAAAGTCAGCAAATCAACACACAAAACACATTGCATACTACATATGGCTTTGCAAGGGAACATTGTAACATACACTAAAAAAGCCTCACCAAAGCATTTAACAGGGTGGTATGTTCGGCTCCTGGGGGGTGAGGGGTGCGGGACATTTGGTCAGCAAGGTAACGTGAGCCATACAGAGAGTCGGAGGGGCTTGGCTGCTGAAACGCCTCATTACCATCAAAGAAGACCAACTGCAATGTCACCTGTGACTTCTACCAGAGAGAAAAACAGACAGAGAGAAAAAATGTACAGGGGATGGAGTGGTAGATCTTCTTGTAATATAACATACAGTATGTTTAGAAAAAAAAGTTATTGGTCGAATAATATGTGACTACCATTCAATATCCTTTAAAATGCATTGTTTCTGCTGTCAACATGGGAGATGACAAGTGAGTGTTAATGATGTCTGGGCTCCAACCCATCAATGTCTGCAGTTTAAATTGGAAATAAATGTATAAATAATTAATGTGTAAGCATGGGTAAAACTCCAGATCTATAAATAGTCTGACATCTCGGGAGAGTGGCAAACTCTTCAGATGGTAGTCCACCCACACACGAAAGCACATCATTTCATCTGTTTTCCTACGCTTTCTGCAAATCCAACATTTTATTTTCCCCATGCAACCGAGAACTTAAAAGGATCTGTGAAGTCATCACTTTCATCCTTGCCCTCTAAAGCATACCTTTGCCCTACAGTAGCAGAGCAGACACAGTATTTACCTGTTGTTTTAGCACTTTCAGGTGGACGTCCAGTGCAGTCACCAGCTCCAGTATCATGGCACAGGGGACAGCCGCGTCGCTGGCCCCTAGGAACCTCCTGAGAGGACCGTCGGGGGTTTTGGAAGCTGGGGGCATGGCCTTGGAGTCGTAGTGGCAGGCCAGCAGCAGACGACGCGGGGCCGAGGGGTCCAGGACTGCTAGCAGGTTGGAGAAGGTGATTAGTCCCTTTGGGGTAGCAGAGTTAAAGGAGTCGACCTCCAACGACCAACCCGCTGACAGGAACTCCAGATGGCTGTAGATGTGCTTGTGCAATCACAGAAAAAAAGTGTGATTTTAATTTCAGTAAACAAAATGTTAATTGTTAGAATAACATGTAAAACAGAGATTGAGAGATACCAGTTCAGACATTACAGACGTTCTACCCTGATGTCTCTTGCAGGAGTCAATAAAGTTCCTAACCTCACGCACCCTACGGCTGCCCCTTGTACCTGGCAGTCTCTCTACCAGGATGGGCCTCAGGAGAGAGTACCAAAGCCGCCCCGAATTTACCTGGCCCACCAGACGTTTGATCTGGGCCACAGTGGACCTACGGGGGTTATGGGTCAACTGCAGAAGGGGAGGACAGCAGGAGAGAGGAGGCAGTTGCAGTATTTTTTTCACATATGCATTTTGAAAAACTGTCTGTTACCTTGCAGAAAATATTGTTTATTATTGAGCAATCAAATATCTGACTTGAGGTTAAGTTTCTGCCATCAGTGAAATGTATCAATATAGATGCTATTATAGCATCTATAGTTGAACAGACAGGGTTAAGTATTCCTGCTAGCTGGGGTATGTAGGCTGTAGCAAGATAGCATCACCTAAAAAGTATGCTACTCCTTTCGGCTTGGTGCAATATTGGAAAACTGGAGGCTACAATATACAATAAACAATACAGTATCTATCACCTACCTTGTCTCTTATTAGGTCTGGCACACGAAATTGTATGTTATCGTGCATATGAATACTGTCATCATCATCTCTTGTATCATTACTCGACAAATAAAATCCAAGTGTCAGAGCCATAGCCAGCATCCCGCATAGACAAACGAGAAGCATCCGAACTCGGGACATCCGGAGCAGGTTGCAGCGTCCCAATAGCAGCTCGGTGCCCGTAGCAGATCGGTGCCTCCGGATGGTTCTCATGACTTGAAGTATGGATAGATTCACACAACAGTACAGTCTGGTACAGAGCCTTTCTCAACTATTTGCGTTACAGTGCGTATGATTCCAGCCTGGCGTATGGCAATGGAGAACAACGCGCATGTTAAATATCACAAAAAAACAATTCGACACCTTCCATGACTGATTGACTGTTTATGTAATTAATGAGGCCACTGGCTGCTTAGACTCGAGCCCATGTATGACATCTATTATTTCATTTGACACAATCTCAACAGGATAGGCTACCATTCAACAAGAACATAGAGGATAATTTACCCGAATGGAACACTTACGCAGTCATGTTGGGACATGCATGCATCGGCAGATCTATTCAATTAAATATACCAACGTCCACACTAGTCGAATATTGATTCCGCTATATCATTCGTTATGGCCTCATTTTTGCACCCCGAAGTTCCGTGTCTGCCTTTGGTGCAAAAACAAGAGCAGCCCGCCACTACTGTGGTGGCTATTTAGTGTATTCAGGCAGACAAGTTCAGACCGCTACCTGCTGTGAAAATTGTCGTGCGCGAAAAGGTTTAGGTTTACAATCGATGGAGAAAATTAAAATACTGGAAAAGTGGCGTAGTGTTTTTGGAATACATTCTAAAAAGACAACAGGCTAGATTTAAACAAATAAAAGAATCCTACATTAGCCCCCAAAATATATCTTTATATGTGTATTGTTCTATCAATATCTGTATAATTGTACATTGTTGAATAAATGATTGAACCAAACAACTGATTGGTTAATCAAGTAGGCCACATTTCCACATGGTAATGTTCAAATCCAATATATTTCCTAAAAATCTTAGAACATTCAAAGTACTCGCTAAAATAGATCTGTGTTTAGCCTCCTGCAAAGGGATTGGTATTTTTTTTATTGCCAATGAGGTGACATGACTAGGACTAGCTGGCTAGAGTAAAATTATTTGATAAATAGAGAAAGATAGGCACAATTTCCTTCACTGCTAAACTTCTGCTTGGTAAGTGATTGGCCGTAAAATTAACACTAACAATTACGTCCACAGATATTAGCTACTAAATAAAAATATCAATAATTGTAATTTATATTTCGCTTGCTTATCTCTGCTCGTCCGCTCACTATCAAAAAAATGAGTACTCAGCTAACGTTAGCTGGCTAGCTAGCTATATCGATTTTGCTATAGAATTAACGTTAGCTCAAACGTAGTTACGTTAAGATATTTTAGTTAAAGCAGATGAGGAAGAGGCGAAGCATATAAAAGTAAAACTAATATTTGGTTAAAGGCGTGAATTTAAAACCAGTAACGTTAGCTAGACTGAGAGATGGCAAACTTCAGCTAGCTAGCAAGCTAACGTTACTTTGTATGGGACTGTGAACGGTAATCATGCATATTTGACTACCCCTGTGGCAGATTTGAGCAATGGCACCAGGACCCGCAGGCAGGGACGAGACTCGCTGGAAAAGGTAGTTTTAGCTTCTAAAATGGCCTGTTGCATGTCACTGTCAAAAAATAATTAGAAACGAGGCTTGAATGAGATTATGAGAATTATTTACTGTAGCTAAAAAATGAGTAACGTATCTTACAGTAAGGATCAGCTGGACTGGAGCACATGCTGCAGTAACAGTCTGAAAGAGATTGCAGGCCTCCTGCCCATATCTGAGCCTAGGAATGGCCGAAGACTCACCAAGGTTTATGCACTGACGTTCTTGATTTATTTGTATTCATGGATTCTCTGTACGAGTCTTTGTGTCCGTTTATATAGACAGTATGTGGGTGCATGTCTTTGCCTGAATTCAGTACGGTTACATTATGTGGGTGGGTGTTTCTGTGTGTGATGTCTCTCCTCTAATCTATGTTCAGAAGGAGACTGGTCCACATGCTATTTTGACTTTCTTCAGAGTAGGATCCAGACCCTGCAGTGCCGCTTGCCCCCCCAATGCATCCCCAAGCAGGAACCCGACACAGGTACCACCCCACCCAAGCATCAAGACAAGTACAGACTATGTGCTTGAGTTTCATATCAATGCATTTACACTGTGTGTGTGTGTGTGCATGCACAGGTTCTGAGAGTGAAGAGAACACCCCCTCTGAGCCCTGTACTCCCCCTCACAATCTAAAGGCCAAACGCAAGTATGTCTGCAGTCGTTCCCGCAAGAGACCTGCCCCCACCTCAGGTACCAGCCCCACACCTCTCCCCCAACTTCCCATGACATTATGTTCAACACAGTTAAAGACTATTGTGAAGTGACGAGAGTTGTTCTGTTAATTACATCAAATATGATTACAAACTGTAGTTTTGTGCGTAATAACATCACACTAACCAGGATGTTGCTTTTCTGTTTGCTTTACTCAGATGTTAAGGCAGAGCTTCAGATGAAAAGAAGGAGATTGTACAAAGCTGTAGCCAATGGAAAAATAGTTGACCCAGAGGAGAAGGGTGTGTCTGTCCCCATGTGGGGAGTGCATTCTGATTGGTCAGAGCTCCAGTCTAGTGATAGTCTAGTGTCCAGTCTAGTGTGTATGACAGCGACTCCCAGCCGAGTTCCCTGGATTCAGGCTTCAGTCTCAATCAGCTGCTTCCCTTGAGCACGCTTCTGGAGGGTGAGTTAGACTGGAGGGTCCTCAGAGGTTTCAGGGATATACAGGACAGGTATGTTTAGGACAAATGTACATGAGTCAATGCCTCTCTATATGTCTTCCCTAGGGAGCAGTGGGACTCTGTGGACTCCATCTCCAACACAGGTAGGCCACTGCTCTGTCTGTGAGGACCGCACCGGCAGTGAGAGCAGTCTCCTACTACCGCACTCTCCTGCTGGGTGGGTTTACATCCCTGTAGTCGCTGGCATTCATGCCTGTTTTTTACATTATTACTAAGTATAGTATTATTGCATGTGTTTTCAACCCATATGTGTGTGTTCAGGTCAGGATCACTTTTCCTGGAGGACCGCATGCTTGGTGTCATCCCACCCATGGGAAGGAAAAGGGAGCCCTTCCTAAGCCCTGCTGCTACACCCCAATGCCCCACCCAGCTGCCTCTGTTTAGGACTGGAGACAGTCTGAACCTCAGCCCCTCCCTCCTCACGTCCCCTGCCCGGGGTCTCAGCCACTGCCTGCTGCCTGGGGGCAAGGAGGAGCTCCAGGGTAACACTTTTATTAACATCACACGCTCAATATTAAGCTGTTTGAACCTTATCCTTAGTGACCAGGGTGTTGCTGCTTTATGTTATTGGGTACGTATTAGAGGTTGACCGATTAATTGGGGCCGATTTCAAGTTTTCATAACAATCTGTAATCAGCCTTTTTGGACGTCAATTATGGCCGATTACATTGCAATCCACGAGGAGACTACGTGGCAAGCTGACCACCTGTTAGGTGAGTGCAGCATCAAAAGGACCTTGTGGCTGCAAGGAGCCAAGATAAGTTTCTAGCAAGCATTAAACTTATCTTATAAAAACAATCAATCTTCACATAATCACTAGTTAACTACACATACTTGATGATATTACTAGGTCAACTAGCTTGTCCTACGTTGCATATAATCAATGCGGTGTGTGTTAATTTGTCATCGAATCACAGCCTACTTCAACTTCGCCAAACGGGTGATGATTTAACAAAAGTGTATTCGCGAAAAAGCACAATCGTTGCACAAATGTACCTAACCATAAACATCAATGCCTTTCTTAAAATCAATACACAGAAGTATATATTTTTAAACCTGCATATTTAGTTAAAATAAATTCATGTTAGCAGGCAATATTAACTAGGGAAATTGTGTCACTTCTCTTGCGTTCAGTGCAAGCAGACTCAGGGTATATGCAGCAGTTTGGGTCGCCTGGCTCGTTGCGAACTGTGTGAAGACCATTTCTTCCTAATAAAAACGTAATTATTTGGCCAGAATGTTATAAAATTATGACATAACATTGAAGGTTGTGCAATGTAACAGCAATATTTAGACTTAGGGTTGCCACTCGTTCGATAAAATACGGAACGGTTACGTATTTCACTGAAAGAATAAAAAAAGAAATCCCAAAATTATAGTTTCCGGATTTGACCATATTAATGACAAAAGGCTCGTATTTCTCTGTGTTTATTATATTAGAATTAAGTCTATGATTTGATAGAGCAGTCTGACTGAGCGGTGGTAGGCAGCAGCAGTCTCGTAAGCATTCATTCAAACAGCACTTTCCTGCATTTGCCAGCAGATCTTCGCTGTGCTTCAAGCATTGCGCTGTTTATGACTTCAAGCCTATCAACTCCCGAGATTAGGCTGGCAATACTAAAGTGCCTATACGAACATCCAATAGTCAAAGGCATATGAAATACATATGGTACAGAGAGAAATAGTCGACGCATCATAATTCCTATAATAACTACAACCTAAAACTTCTTAACTGGGAATATTGAAGACTCGTGTTAAAAAGAATCACCAGCTTTCATATGTTCTCATGTTCTGAGCAAGGAATTTAAACGTTAGCTTTTTTACACGGCACATATTGCACTTTTACTTTCTTCTCCAACACTGGGTTTTTGCGTTATTTAAACCAAATTGAACATGTTTCATTATTTATTTGAGACTAAATTGTTTTTATTTATGTATTATATTAAGTTAAAATAAAAGTGTTCATTGTTCATTCAGTATTGTTGTAATTGTCATTATTACAAATATATATATAAAAACCGTCCGATTAATTGGTATCGGCTTTTTTTGGTCCTCCAATAATCGGTATCGGCGTTGAAAAATCATAATCGGTCGACCTCTAGTACATATGAGACCCTGCTTGCCATTTTTTTGTCTTTTTTTAACCTTTATTTAACCAGGTAGGCTAGTTGAAAACAAGTTCTCATTTACAACTGCGACCTGGCCAAGATAAAGCAAAGCAGTGTGACACAAACGACAACACAGAGTTACACATGGAATAAACAAACATACAGTCAACACAATAGAGAAAGTCTATGTACAGTGTGTGCAAATGAGGTAAGATAAGGGAGGTAAGGCAATAAATAGGCCATAGTGGTGAAATAATTACAATTTAGCTATTAAACACTGGAGTGATAGATGTGCAGAAGACGAATGTGCAAGTAGAGATACTGGGATGCAAAGGAGAAAAAATAAATAAATAACAGTATGGGGATGAGGTAGTTGGATGGGCTATTTACATATGGGCTATGTACAGGTGCAATGATCTGTGAGCTGCTCTGACAGCTGGGGCTTAAAGTTAGTGAGGGAGGTATGAGTCTCCAGCTTCAGTGATTTTTGCAATTAGTTCCAGTCATTGGCAGCAGAGAACTGTAAGGAAAGGCGGCCAAAGGAGGAATTGGCTTTGGGGGTGACCAGTGAAATATACCTGCTGGAGCGCGTGCTACGTGTGGATGCTGCTATGGTGACCAGTGAGCTGAGATAAGGTGGGGCTTTACCTAGCAGAGACTTATAGATGACCTGGAGCCAGTGGGTTTGGCGATGAATATGAAGCGAGGGCCAGCCAACGAGTGTAACGGTGGTCCTCTCTCTCTTCATACGAAAAGGAGGAGTATTGAGGGAACCAAGGCGCAGCGGGTTGTGAATACATAATGATTTATTAAATAAACAAAATAGACAAAGACGAAAACGAACTATACTGGATATAACTAACAAAATAACAAAACGATGTAGACAGACCTGAACAAACGAACTTACATATACACGAAGCACGCTGACACAGGAACAGACTACATAAACGCACGAAACAAACCGAAACAATCCCGTATGGTGTAACATCGACACAGACACAGGAGACAACCACCCACAACGAACACAGTGAAACAACCTACCTAAATATGACTCTTAATTAGAGGAACGCAAAACACCTGCCTCTAATTAAGAGCCATACCAGGCAACCCTAAACCAACATAGAAACACACAACATAGAATGCCCACCCAAACTCACGTCCTGACCAACTAACACATAAAACTAACAGAAAACAGGTCAGGAACGTGACAACGAGAGCATACAGGTCGCAGAGGTGGGTAGTACAGTGGGGCAAAAAAGTATTTAGTCAGCCACCAATTGTGCAAGTTCTCTCACTTAAAAAGATGAGAGAGGCCTGTAATTTTCATCATAGGTACACTTCAACTATGACAGACAAAATGAGAAAAAAAATCCAGAAAATCACATTGTAGGATTTTTAATGAATTTATTTGCAAATTATGGTGGAAAATAAGAATCAAGAATCATCAAGAATAAGAATCATCACAGAATCATGTTTTCACAACACAAATGTTGAGTGTATAGTATGACGCCGGAGAAGAAGGCTGACGTTTTACATGTCCCCAACCGATTGTTTTTTTGTTTGTTTATTTGTGTTGTTTTAACTTATTTTTTAACATATCTTATGCTTCACGGAGTCGTGGCTGAATGACGACACTATGAACATACAGCTGGCTGGTTATACGCTGTACCGGCAGGATAAAACAGCGGCGTCTGGTAAGACAAGGGGCGGCGGATTATGTATTTTTGTAAATAACAGCTGGTGCACGATATCTAAGGAAGTCTCGAGCTATTGCTCACCTGAGGTAGAGTATCTCATGATAAGTTGAAGACCACACTATCTACCGAGAGAGTTTTCATCTGTATTTTTCGTAGCTGTTTACATAACACCACAGACTGAGGCTGGAACTAAGACAGCATTGAATGAGCTGTATTCCGCCATAAGCAAACAAGAAAACGCTCATCCAGAGGCGACGCTCCTAGTAGCCGGGGACTTTAATGCAGGGAAACTTAAATCCATTTTACTAAATTTATATCAGCATGTTAAATGTGCAACCAGAGGGGGAAAAAACTCTGGACCACCTTTACTCCACACACAGAGATTCGTACAAAGCTCTCCCTCGCACTCCATTTGGCAAATCTGACCATAATTCTATCCTCCTGATTCCTGCTTACAAGCAAAAATTTAAGCAGGAAGCACCAGTGAGTGACTAGATCACTAAAAAAGTGTTCAGATGAAGCAGATGCTAAGCTATAGGACTGTTTTGCTTGCACAGACTGGAATATGTTCCGGGATTCCTCCGATGGCATTGAGGAGTACACCACATCAGTCATTGGCTTCATCAATAAGTGCATCGATGACGTCGTCCCCACAGTGACCGTACGTACATACCTGTTATGAGAATTTTGTTCTCAATGTTCATAAACTGAACTTCAATTAAAATACTCTGTCTGTTACTAAGAATTTGTAAGGTTCTTATTAAAATGAAACAGACAGAGGCCAGTCTACCATAGTCAGCATGTTTATTTACGAGAGCTCTGCCCATCCTTACATGTACATTGTTTTATATACCTGTCATTTCGTCATAACTGTCCCTCCTCCTCTAAGACAATTACAATATAGTTCACAAGTCTTCTCCTTCTCATACATTACCTACCACCTGTTATACAATCTACTACAAGCCCAAGCTTTCTCCCCTCCCTGGGTGGGGAGACTTCCTTCCCTGTTATCAGTTTCACAGTGGTCACAAGTTGTCTGCCACAGTTCCTTGCCTGCTAACAGTCCCTCTTTCTTATGGACAAACATTATTTATCATTATACAGAGACAGGGTAGAATTCTGTTAGTTATAGTTCTACGTTAAATGTATACATCATTTAGTCATTATTCATAAAATTCATAACAATACCCCAACCAGAAGCCATGGATTACAGGCAACATCCGCACTGAGCTAAAGGCTAGAGCTGCCGCTTTCAAAGAGTGGGACTCTAACCGGGAAGCTTATAAGAAATCTCGCTATGCCCTCAGACGAACCATCAAACAGGCAAAGCATCAATACAGGACTAAGATCGAATCGTACAACACCAGCTCTGATGCTCTTCGGATGTGGCAGGGCTTGCAAACCATTATAGACTACACAGGGAAGCACAGCCAAGACCTGCCCAGTGACACAAGCCTACCAGACACGCTAAACTACTTCTATGCTCGCTTCAAGGCAAATAACACTGAAACATGCATGAGAGCACCAGCTGTTCTGGAAGACTGATCATGCTCTCCGCAGCCAATGTGAGTAATTAAACAGGTTAACATTCACAAGGCCGCGGGGCCAGATGGATTACCAGGACGTGTACTCTGAGCATGCTTAAATTACTACCGACCCGTAGCACTCACGTCTGTAGCCAGAAAGTGTTTTGAAAGGCTGGTCATGGCTCACATCAACACCATTATCCCAGAAACCCTAGACACACTCCAATTTGCATACCGCCCCAACAGATCCACAGATGATGCAATCTCTATTGCACTCCACACTGCCCTTTCCCACCTGGACAAAAGGAACACCTATGTGAGAATGCTATTCATTGACTACAGCTCAGCGTTCAACAAATCAAATTTTATTAGTCACATGCGCCGAATACAACAGGTGTAGGTAGACCTTACAGTGAAATGCTTACTTACGAACCCCTAACCAACAATGCAGTTAAAAAATAAATAATAATACAGGTATGAATAAGAAATAAAAGTAACAAGTAATTTAAGAGCAGCGGTAAAATAACAATAGCGCGACTATATACAGGGGGTACAGGTACAGAGTCAATGTGCGCGGGGCACCGGTTAGTTGAGGTAATATGTACAGTTGAAGTCAGAAGTTTACAAACACCTTTAAACTCAGTTTTTCACAATTCCTGACATTTAAATCCTAGTAAAAATTCCCTGTCTTGGGTCAGTTAGGATCACCACTTAATTTTAAGAATGTGAAATGTCAGAATAATAGTAGAGATAATGATTTATTTCAGCTTTTATTTCTTTCATCACATTACCAGTGGGTCAGAAGTTTACATGCACTCAATTAGTATTTGGTAGCATTGTCTTTCAATCGCTTAACTTGGGTCAAACGTTTCGGGTAGCCTTCTACAAGCGTCCCACAATAAGTTGGGTGAATTTTGGCCCATTCCTCCTGACAGAGCTGGTGTAACGGAGTCAGGTTTGTAGGCCTCCTTGCTCACACACGCCTTTTCAGTTCTGCCCACAAATTCTCTATGGGATTGAGGTCAGGGCTTTGTGATGGCCACTCCAATACCTTGACTTTGTTGTCCTTAAGCCATTTTGCCACAACTTTGGAAGTATGCTTGGGGTGTTGTCCATTTGGAAGAGCCATTTGCCACCAAGCTTTAACTTCCTGACTGATGTCTTGAGATGTTGCTTCAATATATCCACATCATTTTCCTGCCTCATGATGCCATCTATTTTGTGAAGTGCACCAGTCCATCCTGCAGCAAAGCACCCCCACAACATGATGCTGCCACCCCCGTGCTTCACGGTTGGGATGGTGTTCTTTGGCTTGCAAGCCTCCCCCTTTTTCCTCCAAACATAACTATGGTCATTATGGCCAAACAGTTATATTTTTGTTTCATCAGACCAGAGGACATTTCTACAAAAAATACGATCTTTGCTCCCATGTGTAGTTGCAAACCGTAGTCTGTCTTTTTCATGGCGGTTTTGGAGCAGTGGCTTCTTCCTTGCTGAGCGGCCTTTCAGGTTATGTCGATATAGGACTCGTTTTACTGTGAACATAGATACTTTTGTACCTGTTTCCTCCAGCATTTTCACAAGGTCCTTTGCTGTTGTTTTGGGATTGATTTGCATTTTTTGCACCAAAGTACATTCATCTCTAGGAGACAGAACGCGTCTCCTTCCTGAGCGGTATGACAGCTGCGTGGTCCCATGGTGTTTATACTTGTGTACTATTGTTTGTGCAGATGAACGTGGTACCTTCAGGCATTTGGAAATTTCTCCCAAGGATGAACCAGACTTGTGGAGGTCTACCATTTTTTTTCTGGGGTCTTGGCTAATTTATTTTGATTTTCACATTATGTCAAGCAAAGAGGCACTGAGTTTGAAGGTAGGCCTTGAAATACATCCACAGGTACACCTCCAATTGACTCAAATTATGTCAATTAGTCTATCAGAAGCTTCTAAAGCCATGACATAATTTTCTGGGATTTCCCAAGCTGTTTAAAGGCACAGTCAACTTAGTGTATGTAAACTTCTGACCCACTGGAATTGTGATACAGTGAATTATAAGTGAAATAATCTGGAAACAATTGTTGGAAAAATGACTTGTGTCATGCACAAAGTAGATGTCCTAACCGATTTGCCAAAACTATAGTTTGTTAACAAGAAATTTGTGGAATTGTTGAAAAACGCTTTTTAATGACTCCAACCTAAGTGTATGTAAACTTCCGACTTCAACTGTACAAGTGGGTAGAGTTATTAAAGTGACTATGCATATATGATAACAACAGAGAGTTGCAGCGGTGTAAAAGGGGGGGGGGGGGATGCAAATAGTCTGGGTTGCCATTTGATTAAATGTTCAGGAGTCTTATGGCTTGGGGGTAGAAGCTGTTTAGAATCCTCTAAACACCATAGTGCCCTCAAAGCTCGTCAATAAGCTAAGGACCCTGGGACTAAATACCTCCCTTTGCAACTGGATCCTGGACTTCTTGACGGGACGCCCACAGGTGGTAAGGGTAGGTAACAACACATCCGCCACGCTGATCCTCAACACCGGGCCCCTCAGGGGTGCATGCTCAGTTCCCTCCTGTGCTCCCTGTTCACTCATGACTGCACGGCCAGGCACCATCATTAAGTTTTCCGATGACACAACAGTGGTTGACACAACACTGATCACCAACAACAGCGAGACAGCCTATAGGGAGGAGGTCAGAGACCTGGCCGTGTGGTGCCAGGACAACAACCTATCCCTCAACATGATCAAGACAAAGGAGATGATTGTGGACTACAGGAAAAAGAGGACCGAGCAGGCCCCCATTCTCATCGACGGGGCTGCAGTGGAGCAGGTTGAGAGCTTCAAGTTCTGTGGTGTCTACATGACCAACAAACTAACATGGTCCAAGCACACCAAGACAGTCGTGAAGAGGGCACGACAAAACCAATTCCCCCTCAGGAGACTGAAAATATGTTTTATGGGTCCTCAGATCCTCAAGAGGTTCTACAGCTGCACCATCAAGAGTATCCTGACTGGTTGCATCACTGCCTGATATGGCAACTGCTCTGCCTCCGACGGCAAGGCAGAGGGTAGTGTGAACGACCCACTACATCACTGGGGCCAAGCTTCCTGACATCCAGAACCTCTATACCAGGCGGTGTCAGGGGAAGGCCCTAACAATTGTCAAAGACTCCAGCCACCCTAGTCATAGATTGTTCTCTCTGCTACCGCACAGCAAGCGGTACTGGAGCGCCAAGTCTAGGACCAAGAGGCTTTTAAACAGCTTCTATCCCCAAGCCATAAGCCTCTGCACATCTAATCAAATGGCTACCCAGACTATTTACTTTGACCCCCCCCTTTACACCGCTGCTACTCTCTGTTGTTATCATCTATGCATAGTCACTTTAATAACTCTACCTACATGTACATATTACCTCAACTAACCAGTTCCCCCGCACATTGACTTTGTACCGGTACCTCCCTGTATATAGTCTCGCTACTGTTATCTTTCTGCTGCTCTTTAATTACTTGTTACTTTTATTTCTTATTCTTATCCGTATTTTTTAAAACTGCATTGTTGGTTAGGGGCTCGTAAGTAAGCATTTCACTGTAAGGTCTACTACACCTGTTGTGTTTAGAGCATGTGACTAATAAAATTTGATTTGAAATGATGTTAGGTACATGAGTATGTTCAAGTCAAATATAAAGCCACTGTTCCCCCTAGCTGTCGGAGGGTGAAGCTGTGGTGAGGCATGAAGGAGGGTGGCAGTCCTCCCCGGGAGAGGAGGGGGACATCACCTGGACCCCCAAGCAACAACTAGTCCCTCTGAAGTCGAAGACCAGCAGCACAGGACGCCGGCGCAGTTGCAACGCCTCCACCAGGTTTCACCCTCAAGTCCCTCCACCTCTAAAGAAGAAGTGTGTCAATGGCTTTATCATGTTCTGCCGCATCAACAGGAAGACCTACCTCTGATGAGTAACTCCTTTAACCCCCATAACCCTGTGTTTCAGCTGGATGTTCTCTACCTCTGTGTGTCTATAACTAAGATGGCTGCCATGTCTCTGAACAGCACTCACCCTCGCACTCCGTCTACTGTGGTCACCAAGGAGCTGGCCAGCCTGTGGCACGTCATGCTCAAGCAGGAGAGACGTGTCTATTGGTCAGTATCCCTCTGACTGTGTTAGTCTCTGTACTCTGATATTGTAGTTTGGTAATGAGAGGATGTGCTTCATCAGTTTCTTTAGAGGAATGTGTGTTCGCTTTATCTCTCTCAGTCTGAAGGCTCGTCGCTTCAGCCGCCAGCAGAACCGTAACGTGAGGAGTGAGCTGGTGGAGGGAGAGGGAGACAGCGAGGAAGAGGACTGTACCCAGCCCCCTCCACGTGCTGCAGCCAGAGGAGGCTCCTAGAGAAGCTACCTCCTGACACTGACCATATGCATCTAGCATTGGATGTCCATATTTATATCTGTGTCCATATTCAAATAAACACTGTTTATTTAAGAGTCTTACTGTATGAGTTAATTATGGAGTTCGTTGGTGATTCAATTATATTCTCAAATGCAGACACTTCATCTCTGTCTTGCACACCACATTTTAACTGTTACTTATTGTTTTCTACTTCAAGTTGAAATGTATTTATACAAAATGTTCAAACTTGATTTTACAGATATCATTGATTACATTTTTACTTGGGAGTTTTCTATTTACATAAAGTGAGGTCTTCCCATGGGTTATAATGCCAAGGCAGTGTTTTACTAGTCATGTCATTCTGACATTTATTTCATCACTCTGTATTTATGATCATAATGCAAAGGACCAAATAAATTCCAGACTACACAGTATGTAGCACAAAACAATCACTTGCACCATGGACTGAGATGTATTTATTACCTATTTATACACATTGAATGTATGAATATATGTGTAATGTCTGTGTTTCTATATTACACATTGTGTAAAGTAATTTTTTACCAGGCAGGTAAGAACTGAAGTCTTACTGTTGTATTTAGTTATTCAAATTGAGAATTGAAGTTTGCTGAAGTGTTCCTATGCATGGTGTCAAAATATGTTTATACTCTACATGGACAAAGTATGTGGTAATGTTACCTATTCTAGTAACTGGCTTTGATTTGGGCCAAGAGCATTTTCTTTATATAGGAATTTACAATCAAGATGCAGGATTTCACTTTAAATGTAATATTACCAGGACATACATTTGTACTAGAATGAATGAAAATAACATGTTAGCTATTCTAGTATCACTTTGCAGTCCCCCACCTGCAAACAGCCGACAATATAGTTAAAGTAATTATGAGCGGAGAAAGGACAATTCATTAAGCATTTGAATGTTTTTCTTTACTGATGTGAATACACTATATGACCAAAAGTCTGTGGACACCTGTTCGTCAAATATCTAATTCCAAAATCATGGGAATGAATATGGAGTTGGTCCCCCTTTGCTGCTATAACAACCTCCAGTCTTCTGGGAAGGCTTTCCTCTAGATGTTGGAATATTGCTGCAGGGACTTGCTTCCATTCAGCCACTAGAGCATTAGTGAGGTCAGGCACTGATGTTGGGCGATTAGGCCTGGCTCGCAGTCAGTGTTCCAATTCATCCCAAAGGTGTTCGATGGGGTTGAGGTCAGGGCTCTGCGCAGGCCAGTCAAGTTCTTCCACACTGATCTCAACAAACCACCCAAGGAGAGACGATTTTTACGCGCTTCAGCACTCAGCGATCCCATTCTGTGAGCTTGTGTGGCCTACTACTTCGCAGCTGAGTCGTTGTTGTGCCAAGACATTTCAACTTCACAAAAACAGCAATTACAGTTGACAAGGGCAACTCTAGCAGGGCAGAAATTTTACAAACTGACTTTGTGGAAAGGTGACATCCTATGACGGTGCCACGTTGAAAGTCACAGATCTTCAGTAGGGGCCATTCTGCCAATGTTTGTCTATGGAGATCGCATGGCTGTGTGCTCGATTTTATACACCTGTCAGCAATGGGTGTGGCCGAAATAGCCGAATCCACTCATTTGAAGGGGTGTCCACATACTTTTGGTCATATAGTGTATGGTCTGTAAATAAAAGTTCTACTTTGTTGAGTTATTTGAGACGAGTTAACATTTATTTTAAATACCCCACAATATAGTATTTTTGATTATTAAAAATTAATTCTTTGTAAAAATCACATTGTTATAACTCAGTTTTTCATAATCTAAAGTCAAGGCCACTGTGCCCTCAAACTAAGTATACTTAGTAGTCCTTGAGAAGTTATTATTACTTGACTTTGGGCATCTCAGATAAAATTATATTCACAGTGCTGGTAATTCAATTTGGTAGTCACCAGGTGAAGCTGGTTGAGAGAATACCAAGAGTGTGCAAAGCTGTCATCAAGGCAAAGGGTGGCTACTTTGAAGATTCTCAAGTATAAAATATATTTTGATTAGTTTAACACTTTTTTGGTTACTACATTATTCCATATGTGTTATTCATAGTTCTGATGTCTTCACTATTATTCTACGATGTAGAAAATAGTAAAAATAAAGAAAAACCCTGAAAAGAGTAGGTGTGTCCAAACTTTTGACTGGTACTGTATATATATATTTGTATATAAACTCAGCAAAAAAAGAAACAGCTCTTTTTCAGGACCCTGTCTTTCAAAGATAATTCAAAAAATTCAAATACCTTCACAGATCTTCATTGTAGAGGGTTTAAACACTGTTTCCCAAGCTTGTTCAATGAACCATAAACAATTAAAACAATTAATGAACATGCACCTGTGGAACGGTCGTTAAGACACTAACAGCTTACAGACGGTAGCCAATTAAGGTCACAGTTATGAAAACGTAGGACACTAAAGAGGCCTTTCTCTGAAAAACACCAAAAGAGAGATGCCCAGGATCCCTGCTCAACTGCGTGAACGTGCCTTAGGCATGCTGCAAGGAGGCATGACTGCAGATGTGGCCAGGGCAATAAATTGCAATGTCCGTACTGTGAGACGCCTAAGACAGCGCTACAGGGAGATAGGACGGACAGCTGATCATCCTCGCAGTGGCAGACCACGTGTAAAAACACCTGCACAGGATCGGTATATCCGAACCTCACACCTGTGGGACAGGTACAGGATGGCAACAACAACTGCCTGAGTTACACCATGAACGCACAATCCCTCCATCAGTTCTCAGACTGTCCGCAATAGGCTGAGAGAGGCTGGACTGAGGGCTTGTAGGCCTGTTGTAAGGCAGGTCCTCACCAGACATCACCAGCAACAATATCGCCTATTGGCACAAACCCACCATCGCTGGACCAGACAGGACTGGCAAAAAGTGCTCTTCACTGACGAGTCGCGGTTTGTCTCACCAGGGTTGATGGTCGGATTCACATTTATCGTCGAAGGAATGAGCTTTACACCGAAGCCGGTACTCTGGAGAGGGATCGATTTGGAGGTGGAGGGTCCGTCATGGTCTGGGGGCGGTGTGTCACAGCGTCATCGGACAGAGATTTTGTCATTGCAGGCAATCTCAACGCTGTGCGTTACAGGGAAAACATCCTCCTCCCTCATGTGGTACCCTTCCTGCAGGCTCACCCTGACATGACCCTCCAGCATGACAATGCGTGATTTCCTGCAAGACAGGAATGTCAGTGTTCTGCCATGGCCAGCGACGAGCACGGATCTCAATCCCATTGAGCACGTCTGGGACCTGTTGGATTGGAGGGTGAGGGCTAGGGTCATTACCCTCAGAAATGTCCGGGAACTTGCAGGTGCCTTGGTGGAAGAGTGTGGTAACATCTCACAACAAGAACTGGCAAATCTGGTGCAGTCCATGAGGAGGAGATGCACTGCAGTACTTAATGCAGCTGGTGGCCACACCAGATACTGACTTACTTTTGATTTTGACCCCCCCTTTGTTCAAGGACACATTATTCAATTTCTGTTAGTCACATGTCTGTGGAACTTGTTCAGTTTATGTCTCAGTTGTTGAATCGTGTTATGTTCATACAAATATTTACACATGTTAATTTTGCTGAAAATAAACACAGTTGACAGTAAGAGGACGTTTCTTTTTTTGCTGAGTTTATATATCCTCGTCCTCTGATCACATTTTGCAGACAGTCCTCCACCCCTCTGTTCAAGTTATCCCTCTCTCCTCTTAGTGTTGTTGGTCATTCTCTCTCTCTAGGCACAATTTCTGGGGCCATGTTGAACAACAGGCTGAGTTTACAGAGCTTTTCATTGGATGAAAGAGACTCCTCCCACAGGCGCTGGTTGGTCTCCCTCAGAATCGTCACTTCCCCCATCAGGGCTATCCTGTCCTGCTTCTCCTGACCATCACAAAGAGAGACAAAGAGAGAGAGAGGTCATTGGGGTTATTTAAAAAGAGATGCTGAGGTGGTCAACACATGGATTTAATGATGACAGATGGGGGTTGTGTATCTGAGGTAGAAATGTCTCACCTTCTCCAGGTTGCTCTCCAAGTGTCTCAGCAGCACCTCCAGGTCGTGAAGTCTATCAGACAGATCACTGGGCACTTCACTTTAGAGAACATCTTGTTAATACAGAATAACTTCAACACAAGCTTCATGAGGGGAAAAAATTATGTGCTGAAGGTGAATTAAAATGTACAACTCCATAATGGCACACTCCATACTATTCCCATGTGCCTTTGAGAATGAATAGCCAGATCTTACTGGACCCACAGTTTCATTAAGTCAGAGTAGAGCCATTATGTGTGTATGTCCACACAGTAAAGGGAATGGAACCATAGGGGGAGAGAATGTGTGTACAGTACCTTCTTATTGCAGGCTGGAAATTGTAGTCCTGAGGAGGGTAGTAATTGGGTGGGCAAGCCGTGGGTCCACCCTTTGATCCATGCTTCATGGGCTTACTGGGGGGAATGGGCTCCACTGTCCTCTGTGCTACAAACATGAAAAATAAATGCACCATACACTGATAATCACAAAAATCCCTGCATATTCTCATTTATACTTAAATGCCATGCATCTCACAAGCATTCATAGGCAAGTTCAGGCACATGGACATGCTTCTTGCACACATACTCTCCTACCCTCATAGGCCTTGGCAGTGTTGACCAGGTTGCTCCACTTCAGGCTCCCTGCAGGGTCCGGTAGGGGGATGTGCCCAGAGTCCCAGCCCTCTGTCAGGGACAGCTCAGAGGCAGACAGGTCCTCCAGCACTGCCAACTCTGAGCAGTCAGACACTGGGGAACAGGCCAGACTGTAGTCCATGGGACCACTGCCTAGACTGATCTCTGTAGAGAGGCTATGACGGCAGTACTAGGGGACAGAAGCAAAATGAGCTGTGGTCAGTTAAATGTGTACATGGACATAATTTTGAACTTTAAAGGTTCAATGCAGCTGTTTTATCTTAATATCAAATAATTTCTGGGTAACAATTAAGTACCTTACTGTGATTGTTTTCAATTAAAATTGTCAAAATAAAATGAAAATAGCTTCTTAGCAAAGAGCAATTTCTCAAGCAAGAATTTTGGTAGGACTGTCTGGGACTGGTCTGAGTGGGAATGGAAAAACTGAAAACTACCTGTTATTGACAGAGAGGTTTGGAACTCTCTTTCTTATTGGTCACTTATGATGTCACCAGGCAGGCCAAAACTCCGTCCCACAAGACAGGCTGAAATGTCAATTTCAAGCGGTCTTTTCAAGCGGTCTTTTCAAGCGTTTTTTTCAAACAGCTCTTACACTAAAAGGGCATTATCATCATTTTCACAATTTCACAGTATTATTCCAACTTCATAGTGTGGAAATATATATAAAACACAGGAAAATCACATTTGTAAGGTTCGCACTCATATTGAATTTGAGTATGTTAGAACAATATTCAACACCTGTGCCTCTATGATGTGTGTTGTGGTCTTAACTCACTGCATCCCTCCCTGAGTCCTCTGATGTGTTGTCCATTATGATGAGCCTCCTCAGTTCCTCCTCTAGATTTGTTGTCTTGCGGGTCTGTCGCGGAGAGGGAGGTCCCCGCAGCGAGGCCAGGACACGTGGCTGACCAAACACGTTCTGGGACGTCATGTCCACCTCTCTGATTACAGAGTGGTACCGCACAATTACTCAGTAATTAATAATCTATCTCAACACGCTGCAAATCCTGTTTGGATCAACTCAATATACATTTTCTTGGAACCTTCCTTTGTCAACTCAGATCACATAGCCTTTTCTCTAAACATTATAGAACTAGAATCAAATTACAAATCAATGAATTACACATGAATAAAGTAAGTACTTGATACATGCACTATAGAACTGAAATAATAATAACTGAAATAATATAGAATAACGTTCTCTCTCTCTCTCTCTCTCTTAAGCTCAAACTCACCTCTTGATACTGTTACTGTGAGAGCTGTTGTTGGTCTTGATGGTGTTGCCGTCTGTGTTGGTGTTGTCCTTGTGCTGCCAGGTTGTGAGTCTCCTATAGACAGGAAGAGTGGGACTGAGGCTTGGCTGGTAGACCGGCTTGGGACGAAGGCTTGGTTGGTAGAGAAGCTTGGGGCTTAGGCTTGGCTGGTGCTGCTGCTGGTTTGGTCTGGGCTGCTGCTGGTGCTGGAAAGGCTGACTCTGGTGCGGGTCCTGGCTCTGGTGCTGGCTCTGCTGTCGGCCAGACTGGTTAGGGTCCGAGGGGCGGGATCTGATAGTGGCTCTAAGCATGCGAGGTTTGTCCACGGTGGTAGTCTTATATCCCTGAGGGCTGCTGTAGACACTGCAGGCAAAACAAACACACACATATCAGAACCACCGGTACAGCACAAACATAGACACACACAGCAGTACAAAGAAACACACCAAAGAAATGCACACACAGTGCAGATGTGCAAACTCGCACATGGGACGGATAGAGAAATGTCGACATTATTGAGACTTATCCAAGCATTAATCCAATCATTTATTGCTAACCCGATGCCCCACCCAGTGTGGTTGTATGTAACAGGTATGTGTCACACGATGGTGATGGTCCCCCCATGTGGGAATCATTACACACATCAATCTATACCAGGGTCCCTCCACTATGGTCTCTGTCTCACTATGCCTGTCTCTCACCTGTGTGTCCCTTTCCTCCCTCCCTCCCTTTTTGCCCAACTTCCTGTCTCTCACTCCCGCCAGGTGTCTTACCCACCAGGGTGTCCCTCCCTCACTCCCTTACTCCCCCTGTCTGTTACTCACCTGGGTCTGAAGACAGCTAGGGCTCTGCGGGGCAGGGGCAGGGTGTGGGCGTGGTAGCCCTGGCACTGGTTGAGGGAGACAGGCCTGGCAGAAGAGGATGCCCCCCCTTTGCTCTCAGTGCTGGGGCTGAATCTCTGTGGAGGGGGGCTGTATGTGCCCCAGCCATGCAGGGACCTCTGGGGGGCCCTGGGACAGGCATAGTGTGACTTGGCCTCCTGAGGTTGTTTAGTGTCGTTTGGGGAGTACAGATCTGGTGTGTCAAAGTCCCTGCCACTGAAGAGGATGTCCAGCCCAACCCCCTGGTGAACCCCCCTCTCACCAAACCAGCCCTTGTGGGCAGTGATACAGGAGGCCATGGCGGAGAGAGTGTCACTGCTGGTTGGGGGGAAGCACAGCAACTCCACCTGAGAAATAGAGTGTGTTGGACAGAGGTGATGGTTGGTATGTTCAATGGCAGCTATGGGAGAATGTATGACCAGACTGGCTTGAAAATGTAAAACTGAGAATTAGGGAGAGAGAAATGTGTAAGCATGTGTGGTAGTACTAGGCACCCTTGTTCAGCCCTAACACGAGCAAAACTCGTTGCCTGGTTTAGCTGAGCTAAGGCTTCACTAAATGAGAGGAGGGACTGTCCAGAGCCAGCCTAGAAGAGGCACGGGCTATATGCTCTGGCCCTGAGGAATAGAGGGCTGATTGTTAATGTGAGTGTGGTCAATGCTCTCCTTGTTAACACATAGCTGCATTGTGCTGCACTGGGATTCGGAGCTCTGGGTTGCTCTGAATAGCACAGATTGAAGAAATTAATGTTGAAGGAATTTATTCATGAAATGTCATCAATTGCTTTTTTCTGCAAGACCTTATTCCATTAATATCAATAAATTTTAACATCCCAATCATAATGCATGTATCAACCAAATCAGTGACCATTCTTCCGGTCATCTTTAGAGAACAGGTTGTAAAACGTTATTGTTGCAAAAGTGTCTCGGCTAACCCCTACAGGTTAGTGCCTACAGGCCTAATGCCAGCACATAACAACTACAGCAGGCTATCTATCTGTGGTCAAGACCATCAGCAAAATTTCCAAAAGCATCCGTCAATCATGACCACTCACAAAACAGCTGGATAACTCCTGTTAATAAGTACTTAGACTATGTTATCAGTCACCACTGACGTTCTGTTGTTGACAGCAGACAATAATAAAATTTCTTAGCCATCATCTGCATATGCTAAATCACATTCCAGAGAAATCAGGGAATAACTTGTAGAGGAAAAACAGAATACTTACCTCTCTTCAGTGTCAATGAGCCAGTTCACATATCCTAAACTCACAGTGCTCTCAGCCTCTGTCCACTGTGTGTGTGTATGCGTCACACAAGCTCCCATAGAATTTCATATTTTTCCTGACAAACTAGCAGCTGTTTTTAATATCCTACTCTGTCTAGCAACCTATTCGTTTTTCAAGAATTTTATGGAATTGTCCAACTTTAATCAATTTGTGATTGCATGTGGCCGTTCCTGCATCTTCCTACAATCCCCCCTCTTGAGCATCCCATTGGTTCCTACATGAACGTCCTCCCCCTCGAGCATCCCACTGGTTCCTGCATGAACACCCCCCCTCGAGCATGCCATCTTTATGCTTGTGCGACACTTTTGATATTCTGGATTTCCACTGATTGTCTATGAGATTAAAATGTTGGTCAAAAGTGTAACAAAAGTATTATCTGAGTTTTTCAGGGTACACTGTCTATCGGTGTGCTAGCTAGCTACCAATCCTGCCTGCTAGCTAACTAGCACACAGTGTCCTTCGCTCCTGCTTGCTGAACACCTGCCCTCGCTGTTGTTAACAGAACTGCAGGAAAACAGTGCCCAACAAGCAGGGGCAAAGGACACCGTCTACCGGTGTCCTAGCTATCGTTAGCTAAATACCAATCCTGCCTCCTGTGAACCAGAGTCCTAGCTAGCTAACTAACTAACTAGCACCCTGTGTCCTCTAATTCCTGCCGAATGCCTGCCCTTACCGTCGTTAGAAGGACACGGTCTACCCGTGGTCCTAGCTAGCTGTCTACCGTTGTCGCCTCCGCCTCTTCTGTGAGGTTTATTGACAGTTGGCATTCAATGTTATGGTGCATTACCGCCACATACTGTACTGTAGTCTCCGTACCACCCATCTGTTTACCGGAGTCCTAGCTTAAAAATGGACCAATAGAAGTATAAAGAGGGCTATGAGTTGGGTCGCAGAGTGAAGGAAAAGCAGCCAACAAGTGCTCAGGATATGTGAGAACTCCTTCAAGACTGTTGGAAAAGCATTCCAGGTGAAGCTGGTTGAGAGAATGTCAAGAGTGTGCAAAGCTGTCATTAAGGCAAAGGGTGGCAACTTTGAAGAATCTCATGTGTAAAATATATTTTGATTTGTTTAACACTTTTTTGGTTACTACATGATTCCATATGTGTTATTTCATAGTTTTGATGTCTTCACTATTATTATACAATGTAGAAAATAGTACAAATAATCAAAAACCCTATAATGAGTTGCTGTGTCCAAACTTTTGACTGGTACTGTACATATATATATACATATATATACAGTATACATACATATATGGCTGTGTGCCTATATATATATACATACACAGTGCATTCGAAAAGTATTAAGACCCCTTGAATTTTTTCGCATTTTGTTACGTTACAGCCTTATTATAAAATTGAATAAAATTTTTTTTCCCCTTATCAATCTACACAAAGGACCCCATAATGACAAAGCAAAAACAGTTTTTTTTTAAAAGTTTTTGCAAATTTATTGAAAAAAAAACTGAAATATTACATTTACTGTACATAAGTATTCAGAACCTTTACTCAGTACTTTGTTGAAGCACCTTTGGCAGCGATTACAGCCTTGAGTCTTCTTGGGTATGACGCTTGGCACACCGACCGCAAGGCACTACAGAGGGTTGTGCGTACGGCCCAGTACATCACTGGGGCAAAGCTTCCTGCCATCCAGGACCTCTATATCAGGCGGTGTCAGAGGAAGGCCCTAAAAATTGTCAAAGACTCCAGCCACCCTAGTTATAGACTGTTCTCTCTGCTACCGCACTGCAAGCGGTACCGGAGCGCCAAGTCGAGGTCCAAAAGGCTTCTTAACAGCTTCTACCTTCCAAGCCACAAGAGTCCTGAACAGCTAATCAAAGGGCTACCCAAACCCCTCTTTCACTCTGCTGCTTCTCTCTGTTTATAATCTATGCATAGTCACTTTAGCTCTCCATACATGTACATATTACCTCAATTACCTCAACTAACTGGTGCCCCCCCACATTGACTCTGTACCGGTACCCCCTGTATATAGCCTCACTATTGTTATTTTACTGCAGCTGCTGAATTATTTGTTACTTATATTTTCTATATAAGTAACAAATATATTTTTTATAGATAACTTTTTTTTTTTTATATTAACATCTTAAAGCATTGTTGGTTAAGGGCTTGTAAGTAAGCATTTCACTGTAAGGTCTACACACCTGTTGTATTCGGCGCATGTGACAAATAACATTTTATTTGATATGTTCGATTGAGTTTAAGTCTGTGCTCTGGTTGGGCCACTTAAGGACATTCAGAGACTTGTCCCGAAGCCACTCCTGTGTTGTCTTGGCTGTGTGCCTATGGTTGTTGTCCTGTTGGAAGGTGAATCTTCACCCCAGTCTGAGGTCCTGAGCGCTCTGGAGCAGGTTTTCATCAAGGATCTGTCTGTACTTTGCTCTGTTCATCTTTCCCTCGATCCTGACTAGTCTCCCAGTCTCTGCCACTGAAAAACATCCCCACAGCATGATGCTGCCACCACCATGCTTCACCGTAGGAATGGTGCCAGGTTTCCTCCAGACGTGACGCTTGGCAGTCAGGTTAAAGAGTTCAATTTTGGTTTCATCAGACCAGAGAACCTTGTTTCTCATGGTCTGAGAGTCCTTTAGGTGCCTTTTGGCAAACTCCAAGTGGGCTGTCATGTGCCTTTTATTGAGGAGTGGCTACCATAAAGGCCTGATAGCTGGAGTGCTGCAGAGATGGTTGTCCTCCTGGAAGGTTCTCCCATCTCCACTGAGGAACTCTGGAGCTCTGCCAGAGTGACCATTGGGTTCTTGGTCACCTCCCTGACCAAGGCCGTTCTCCCCTGATTGCTCAGTTTGGCCGGGTGGCCAGCTCTAGGAAGAGTCTTGGTGTTCCAAACTTTTTCCGTTTAAGAATGATGGAGGCCACTGTGTTCTTGGGAACCTTCAGTGCTGCAGTCATGTTTTGGTACACTCGACACAATCCTGTCTCGGAGCTCTACGGACAATTCCTTCGATCTCATAGCTTGGGTTTTGCTCTGACATGCACTGTCAACTGTGGGTTCTTATATAGACAGGTGTGTGCCTTTCCAAATCACGTACAATCAATTGATTTTACCACAGGTGGACTCCAGTCAAGTTGTAGAAACATCTCAAGGATGATCAATGGAAACAGGATGCACCTAAGCTCAATTTCGATTCTCATAGCAAAGGGTCTGAATACTGAATAAGCCGAAGGACACCATCTCAACCGTGAAGCACGGAGGTGGCAGCATCATGTTGTGGGGGTGCTTGGCTGCCGGAGGGACTGGTGCACTTCACAAAATAGATGGCACCAACAGGTGCACGGTGTTTCCTCCGACACATTGGTGCGGCTGGCTTCCGGGTTGGAGGCGCGCTGTGTTAAGAAGCAGTGCGGCTTGGTTGGGTTGTGCTTCGGAGGACGCGTGGCTTTCGACCTTCGTCTCTCCCGAGCCCCTACGGGAGTTGTAGCGATGAGACAAGATAGTAATTACTAGTGATTGGATACCACGGAAATTGGGGAGAAAAGGGGATAAAAAATTTAAAATATATATAAAAAAAAAAAAAAAAATAGATGGCACCATGAGGGAGGAAAAGTATGTGGATATATTGAAGCAACATCTCAAGACATCAGTCAGGAAGTTAAAGCTTGGTCGCAAATGGGTCTTCCAAATGGACAATGACCCCAACCATACTTCCAAAGTTGTGGCAAAATGGCTTAAGGACAGCAAAGTCAAGGTATTGGAGTGGCCATCACAAAGCCCTGACCTCAATCCTATAGAAAATTTGTAGGCAGAACTGAAAAAGCATGTGCGAGCAAGGAGGCCTACAAACCTGACTCAGTTACACCAGCTCTGTCAGGAGGAATGGGCCAAAATTCACCCAACTTATTGTGGGAAGCTTGTGGAAGGCTACCCAAAACTTATGTAAACGTCTGACCCACTGGGAATGTGATGAAAGAAATAAAAGCTAAAATAAATAATTATCTCTAATATTATTCTGACATTTCACATTCTTAAAATAAAGTGGTGATCCTAACTGACGTAAAACAGGCACTTTTTACTAGGATTAAATGTCAGGAATTGTGAAAAACTGAGTTTAAATGTATTTGGCTAAGGTGTATGTAAACTTCCGACTTCAACTGTATAAATATAAATCTGCAACATTTATTATAGCCTGTTTTCACTTTGTCATTATGTGGTATTATGTGTAGATTGAGGATAATTTTTTTTTTAATACATTTTAGAATAAGGCTGTAAACGTAACAAAATGTGGAAACAGTCAAGGGGCCTGAATACATTCCGAGTCCATTCGGAAAGTATTCAGACACCTTCACTGTTTCCACATTTAGTTACTAATCCACAAAACCAATCCATTCTCCATAGAACCCAAATAGCGTTCCAATTTCACGTTCTTTTTCGCAATTATTCTATGATTCTCTTCATGACCATCATAATGCGGAAAAATTGATCACTTCATGAAAAGGAATACGGGAAAAGCATAATTCTGTAGGGGGAAAGCATGTGACTAGTCGCTTAGGAGGTGCGTGGGAGAGCTCGAATATTGTAAATTATGGGATCAATTGGAAGAATTATACCAGACTGGAAAACCTTTCTATCACAACTGAAACAAACCATACAGGTAAAAATATTCGTATTGTTTGTAATATAACATTTGAGGACATAATTCATATTTCTGATATTTTTAATCCATTGTCATTCTGAAGAAGAAAGAGCAGGAGAACCAGGAATCTCAGTCTCATTCTTTAGGAACATCTAACGATGTGGAGCAAGAAGCTCCACTGTACTTGGATGCATCCCCAAGTACACAGTTCCACTACACCTGTGCCCCTAACTACCTACATTGCCTCACAACCTTCTCTGGGTGCAGTGGCACAGTGGTGGTGGGCTTCCAGTTGGGACATATGCTGCTCAGGCATAAGGTGAGTCACCTGTTGGGACTGACTTTGGGGAGGGGGTCTTACAATGAGGGAATATGGGTCAGTGAGCTGCACTGTGATGCACTCACCTCTCTTCACTTTCTGCTGATCGTTTATGTGATCATTATTCCTCTGCATGCCTCCAATCCTTCTACTCTCCTTCCACCCGTCCTCTTAAATTCTCTCTCTCCCTCAGATGGATATGTGGGCAGATGATGGGCAGGGCCAGCTGAGGCACTACTTGAGCATCCCCATGGAGAAGAAGTACCGGGTAGAGCACCTGGTGTTTGTGCCGACCCAGCGTGTGCTAGTTGGGGCCTGCAGTCTCTACACTGACACCACCCAGGAGATGACCGTGTTTCACCGCGCCACCTGCCCTGCCTCTGTGGTCTGCATGCACTTCTGCCCTGAGACCAACGAACTGCTGACCGGCAGCATGGGCCTCATTGCCTTTTGGGGCTTCTGGACGTCCCCTCAGACCCCTCTGGGGCTGATGAGGGTGCTGGACTGGAACTGCTGCTCCCTGCGCAAGGATACCCTGGTGGGGGCTCTAGTGACCGAGCGCCAGACCTCCTCCATCTACGCCCTGTGCAACTGTCACATCAAGAGCTTTGAGCACATGGGCCAGTAGGAGCTGCTACCATTCCGCGGCTGCAGCCGGGCTACGCTGCGCTGCATCACCACAGACTGGCTGCAGCGCTACCTCTACACGGGTGACGCCGCCGGCTACGTGCAGACATGGAGCCGGGACATAGGCGGCCTGCTGCATGAGTTCCGCGCCCACGCCCAGCCAGGTAGCTCCGTGCTGCTGCGCCCGGAAACCTGCAGCCTGTTGACTGCCTCCGTGGGGGGCTGGGTTAAGGAGTGGAGCCGCGGGGGAGACCTGCTGTTCAAGCTCTATGTGGACTCGCCTGGCGGGGTGAGGGGCATGTCACTGATGGGGCAGAACTGCATCCTGTGCCAGTCTCCTTCTACGCTGGCAGTGTGGCGGCTGCACGGTCTGTACCGCCTCTTCAACAACACAGGCTGTGGCCTGAAGGTGATGAAGCGGGTGGAGTCTGGGCAGAGCAGGGCGCGGCTGCTGGTGGTGACGCACGATGGTGTGGCAAGGCTCCTCTCTCCAGCTAATGGGGAGCTGCTGGTGCTCTCGTGGCCCTTCCTCCACCTGGACAAGGCTCTGGGCTTCGCCTACAACCCCAGCCAGGAGGAGCTGTTTGTGGCCTATGGAGCCCCAGAGGTCCTAGTGCTGGATACGTCTCTCAGCCCCTGTCCAGTCAAGCACCTCATCTGCACCTCCAAGGATCACAGTGATGGTGTGATGTGTGTGGAGGCATTGCAGGTGGAGGGGATTGGGTGGGCTGGGACTCAGGCCCCACTTTGCCTAGTGTTCAGTGGCCATCGTAGTGGGAAGCTACAGTTGTTGTCTCCCCGTGGGCTGCACTGCCAGATCCAGCAGGCACACATGGGGACCATTATCCAGACCAGCAGCCTCCCAGGCCCAACACCCCTCATATGTTGCTACGCCACAGACCACCAGTTCAGTGTGTGGTCAGTCAGAGTGGGGGTGGGGCGGGTGGAACTGACCCTGAACACTAAAGTGAACTGCCCTGCCACCCCAGTGCTGTCCTGTCTGCTGCCTGGCCTGGTGTGTGCCATCTCTCCCAGCCATAGCCTGCTCATCTTCTCGCTGACAAAGGTAGAGTGTGTGGAGAGGGAGAGGAGCCTTGCAGAGCCTGTCTCCTGTCTGGACTACTGCCCCCAACTGGGTCTGCTGGCTCTGTCTGGACCTGGGGGGAACGTGGAGATCTGGGACTGCTGTGGCAAAATGATAAGTGAAATTAGGCTGGGCTCGGCGGTGAGCCAAGTGTGTTTCGCTAACGCGCGGGGAGACATCCTGGCCTGCTTCAGTGGCAGCATCTCCCTCATCTCCAGCCTGCACTTCCTGCCTGTCAGGTTACTGAGAACAGTGCTGGAGCAGGCCACAGCAGACGATGCCTTAGAGAACCCTGTCCCCTTCCTCCCCAGCTCCCCAGACAGCTACAACATAGCCTTGGTGGCCATGATCAGCCCCGGGTATAAGGGAAACATGCCTGAACCAATCCCCCCTGTGGTGATCACTGTGAGTGAGATGTCTGAGCAGCAGCCTCAGCAGACAGAGAGAAGGACTAGGTCTGGAGTGCAACACTACAGCCTGACACCAGGCAGAGGAGCTCTGCAGGGTGAGTGTACAGGACATTGTCTTTGTACGTTTAGTTAAGATTTAAAGGTTTATTACGAAAATCTGTTAGAGGTTTATTACAGCGTATTGATAAGCTCATCTCTTTGTTTCCAAGTGGTGAAGTGGAGTGCCCCTGTCAGAGGGGTGGTGTGGGAGGACATAGTGAGGACATAGTGGAATGTGAGCCTGTGCCAGAAGTTGATGTCTGGGATGAGGCTAAACATCAGTCTCAGGTTTCAGAAAAAGGCCTAGATGGTTTAGAGTGGCCCGTTGCTCCAGACGGATTTCTTCCTAATTCAGTGATCCGAGGCAAAGGCCAAAAGGTGGAGGAGTCTATTCCCACTAAGACTGAGCCCAAGGGTCTGCAGAGGAAGTTCCCAGAGGGGGATGTGCTTCAGCAAAAACCAGACATCTCTCACATTCTATCCACAGCCAAAGCTGTGATATGCACCATGCCTCCAAAAAGCCCTCTCCCAGTCTTAGAGCCAGAGGAGGAGGTCCAGTTCATTTCAGACATTGATTGTCTGAAGAGAATCATCATCCCCATCTTGAACCAGCTGGAGCAGGCAGATAAACAAGGCTATGAGGAGTACAGTGCTGCCCTGCTGGAGGTGGTCCGCTCACACTCACATACCCTGAACTCTGAGATTATTCAACTCATTAAGGTGTTGCTTCTAAGCCAAGTGGGGGGGCAGGAGCCTTCATGGAGGCAGCTGGGGAGCTGGAAGAACCTGGAAGCCCTGGAGCTGCTCCAAGACGTGGACCTGGTGATGCTGGGGGGGCCCCTGACTGACGCCGACCCTGAGTTGCGCCATATAGCCCGCACCATTCTGGAAAAAGCCTTCAAGATCACCAACAAGACCACCCTGAAGGGCAAGCTGAAGCAGATCTGTCTGGGGTGAGCCTGGGGACAAGGTTAGGTTGATTGTGAAATAGTGTGAAAAATGCTGAAAATCGGTGAACAAAATACATTTTCTATCACAGCGACCATATTATTTTTTGGCAAGCCCAATTGATTCTGGCTTCGGACATATAAAATGTATATTTGAAACTATTTCAAAGATGCATACTTTCCGATTTCCCGAACCCACTTGTTTAGCCTAAATCACTTGCGCTGATCACACTTTGAAATTCAAAGGGGAGGTTCTAGGGGTTATGCTAGATATTGATGGACTGAGAGATCAGCCAATTAAAAACAACGGTTGTTTTGTCCACTCCTGCAATAGACTTCCAGTCATGTCCCATTCTGAGGTGCTTGGAAACCAGACATCTCCACAGAGAGAGAGCCGGCTGGTGGGCGAGATTACAATCAACCCTACCATCAGTAAGAAATATCTCATGCAACTGCTGAAAATACTGACTGAAGACTTAGAGCTCGTGGTGCAAAGGAAGCCAGAGCCAAAGAAGACTAAGAAAGCAGAACGTCCCCAGCTTACTCAGACCAGACGTATGTTTATACAGCAAACACCTCTGATTATTACACACAACACAACACAGCACTACAATATGTCCTCTTAGTTATCACTCTCTCCCTGTTTCAGGCATGACCATTACAGAGAAGCTTCCGCCGGTCATATACGTTAAAAAGCAAGGTAAATAACATCTGCATTATATTTTACACTTAGAGCAGCCATAGGGGAAAGGGATAGGGTACTTCAGAGAGACATGGAGGCAAAGTTAAAGCATGTTAGGTGCAGTATGCAGAGAATCTAAACTAGATGGTTTTTCAGCATTTGACTAAATTGGTAATTCTCTCTCCATCTCTCATGACATGCAAATCAGGTGATAATCCCTAAGCTGACAGTCAGTAGTACCAGCAGAGAATCTGTGAGGAGAGCCTCCCTGCTGCCTGTGGAGGTGAAGGAGAAGAAAAAAGCCTCTCTGTTCCCCCCAGTATTCCCCCCTCCTCATGCCAGTGCCCCCAAGCAGCGTGTCAAGAACAGGCCCTTCAAGCCGCTGGCCAGACAGAAGGTGGTGGAGGTTGTTGAGAAACAGGAGGTTCTGGTGTTCAACGACCCTTTGCTGTACATCTACAGGAAGTCCCGTAGGCTCACTGCTGCCCTATCCAACCCTGCAGCTGGCCCTGAGGCTAAGACAGACCCCCTGCAGGTCCAGGCCAGTGACTCAGGCTTGGGCTCCCTCCTTAGCCAGGTGTCGTCCTCACTGCAGGCCCCCTTCGTCCCTGCCCCTCACCCTGTCCCAGAGTACTGCCGCCTCCAGCCCAGCAGGGACGAGGCGGTCGCCAACTGGAGTGAGAGCCTCCACAAGCTGGTCTCCCTCTATGGCTTCCGCTCCCAGAAAGCATCCAAGGCTGCCCCGCCTTACACTGCATCCTGCCCAGGGCCTCCTGTTCCTCTCTCTGTTACAGAGCCCCAGGCCAAGTCTATGGCCCACAGCCTTCCCCAGCTGCCTTCCAGGCCTGTGGGCCAGTGTGCCTTGGGGGAGAGGGTGGTGCACATGACCCAGGTAAGGAGGAAGACCTGGGAAAGACCCTCCTCTCAGTTCCAGCATGAGCTTCCTCTGCCCTGGCAGCTGAGCAGCTACACTCTGTGTTCGCGGGGGCAGAGCAGGTATGGGAGGCTGGAGCTGGACTGGGCCAGGAGCCCTGAGGGAGCCCTCTCTGATGCTCACATACTGGCACGCCCCTCTCTCAGCCCCGCCTGCCAAGGATTTGCCCTTTCTTAGCGAAAGGGAAGAGGACTCATGTGGGACCCATAGAGTTATATTTGAACCATATCAGGGATATATTAACAGAGCTTATAGTCTGGCAACATATACATGAATACATATTTTTTACCAAAGTTAACTAGCATTATTTTTCATATACTATAATTTTTTTGCAACTTTCTATTCCCAGTTACAAATAAAACATTTTTGTTCAGCAACCTCTGTTCAGCTGACAAACTGCTGTGAGCCTGACAAATAACACAGGACAACAATTACTGCAAGACATTTGTGAGTTGGTCCACATTTTAATGGCTTCCATTTGAGTAGCCTGTCTAAGAAACCAGTTGCAGACTGTTCACCAAATATCACAATTGTTCAGTTGTAAGTTCCAGGCTGCCAATTTGATGAGCTGCTACTCATATAATACTACTAAATCAATAAACACACTAATAGCTGTACATATGCTCTTTGCCTTAATGTCTTAGTTGTAGAGAAAAGGTGGGGGGAGACCATAACTGTCTCATCAATAGAAAAATATATCTGCAGTGGCACTCCTTAAATAAAAATGTATAAACAGTACGAGTCAAAAGTCTGGACACACCTATTCATTCAAGGGGTTTTCTTTACTTTTCCTATTTTCTTCACGGTAGAATTATAGTGAAGACATCAAAACTATGAAATAACACATACGGAATCATGTAGTAACCAAAAAAGTGTTATACAAATAAAAATATATTTTATATTCTTCAAAATAGCCCCCCTTTCGCTTGATGATAGCATTGCACACTCTTGGCATTCTCTCAACCAGCTTCATGAGTTCCCACATATGTTGAGCACTTGTTGGCTGCTTTTCCTTAACTCTGCGGTCGTACTCGTCCCAAACCATCACAATTGGGTTGAGGTCGGATTATTGTGGAGGCCAGGTCTTCTGATGCACCCCTCCATCACTCTCCTTCTTGGTCAAATAGCCCTTACACAGCCTGGAGGTGTGTTTTGGGTCATTGTCCTGTTGAAAAACAAATGATAGTCCCATTAAGCGCAAACCAGATGGGATGGCATATCGCTGCAGAATGCTGTGGTAGCCATGCTGGTTAAGTGTGCCTTGAATTATAAATAAATCACTGACAGCGTCACCAGCAAAGCACCCCCACACCATCACACCTCCTCCTCCATGCTTCACAGTGGGAACCACACATGCGGAGATCATCATTCACCTACTCTGCGTCTAACAAAGACACAGCGGTTGGAATCAAAAATCTCAAATTTGGACTCATCAAACTAAAGGACATATTTCCACTGGTCTAATGTCCATTGCTCATGTTTCTTGGCCCAAGCAAATCTCTTCTTATTATTGGTGTCCTTTAGTAGTGGTTTCTTTCCAGGACATCGACCATGAAGACCTGATTCACAGTCTCCTCTGAACAGTTGATGTTGAGATGTGTCTGTTAGTTGAACTCTGTGAAGCATTTATTTGGGCTGCAATCTAAGGTGCAGTTTACTCTAAGTAACGTATCCTCTGCAGCAGAGGTAACTCGGGGTCTTCCTTTCTTGTAGCGGCCCTCATCAGAGCCAGTTTCATCATAGCGCTTGAGGGTTTTTGCAACTGCACTTGAAGAAACTTTAAAAGTTGTTGAAATTTTCAGTATTGACTGACCTTCATGTCTTGAAGTAATGATGGACAGTCGGTTCACTTTGCTTATTTGAGCTGTTCTTGCCATAATATGGATTTGGTCTTTTACCAAATAGGGCTATCTTCTGTATACCACCCGCACCTTGTCACAACATAACTGATTGGTTTAACAAACTATAGTTTTGGCAAGTCAGTTAGGACATCTACTTTGTGCATGACACAAGTAATTTTTCCAACAATTATTTGTTTACAGATTATTTCATTGTATCACAATTCCTGTGGGTCAGAAGTTTACATACAGTAAGTCGACTGTGCCTTTAAACAGCTTGGAAAATTCCAGAAAATGTCATGGCTTTAGAAGCTTCTGATACACTAATTGAAATCATTTGAGTCAATTGGAGGTGTACCTGTGGATGCATTTCAGGGCCTACCTTCAAACAGTGTCTCTTTGCTTGACATCATGAGAAAATCAAATTTAAATCAGCCAAGACTTCAGTTCATCTTTGGGAGCAATTTCCAAACACCTGAAGGTACCACGTTGATCTGTACAAAAAAATAGTACGCAAGTATAAACACCATGGGACCACGCAGCCGTCATGCCGCTCAGGAAGGAGACGCGTTCTGTCTCTTAGAGTTGGACGTACTTCGATGCAAAAAGTACAAATCAATCCCAGAACAACAGAAAAGGACCTTGTGAAGATGCTGGAGGAAACAGGTACAAAAGTATCTATATCCACATGTAACGGATGTGAAATGGCTAGCTGGTGCGCGCTAATAGCCTTTCAAATCGGTGACGTCACTTGCTCTGAGACCTTGAAGTAGTGGTTCCCCTTGCTCTGCAGTGGCCGCGGCCTTTGTGGAGCGATGGGTAACGATGCTTCGTGGGTGTCAGTTGTTGATGTGTGCAGAGGGTCCCTGGTTCGCGCCCGGGTTGGGGCGAGCGGACGGACATAAAGTTAAACTGTTACACACAGTAAAACGAGTCCTATATCGACATAACCTGAAAGGACGCTCAGCAAGGAAGAAGCCACTGCTCCAAAACTGGCATAAAAAAAGCCAGACTACGGTTTGCAACTGCACATGGGGACAAAGATCGTACTTTTGGAGAAATGTCCTCTGGTCTGATGAAACAAAAATAGAACTGTTTGGCCATAATGACCATCATTATGTTTGGAGGAAAAAGAGGGAGGCTTGCAAGGTGAAGAATACCATCCCAACCGTGAAGCACGGGGGTGGCAGCATCATGTTGTGGGGGTGCTTTGCTGCAGGAGGGACTGGTGCACTTCACAAAATAGATGGCATCATGAGAGAGGAAAATTGTGAATATATTGAAGCAACATCTCAAGTCATCAGTCAGGAAGTTAAAGCTTGGTCGCAAATGGGTCTTCCAAATGGACAATGACCCCAAGCATACTTGGAGTGGCCATCACAAAGCCCTGACCTCAATCCTATAGAAAATTTGTGGGCAGAACTGAAAAAGCGTGTGCGAGCAAGGAGGCCTGCAAACCTGACTCAGTTACACCAGCTCTGTCAGGAGGAATGGGCCAAAATTCACCCAACTAATTGTGGGAAGCTTGTGGTAGGCTACCCTTAACATTTGACCCAAGTTAAACAATTTAAAGGCAAAGCTACCAAATACTAATTGAGTGCATGTAAACTTATAACCCACTGGGACTGTGATGAAAGAAATAAAAGCTGAAATAAATCTCTACTATTATTCTGACATAGGATTAAATGTCAGGAATTGTGAAAAACTGAGTTTAAATGTATTTGGCTAAGGTGTATGTAAACTTCCGACTTCAACTGTGTATATATATATATACATACACACATATATATTTTTTTATGTTTTAAAATACATTTTAGAATAAGGCTGTAACGTAACAAAATGTTAAATTCGGGGGGGGTCTGCAGACTTTCTAAATGCACCGTATATGAATGCAGCTGACATTACATTAAAGCCATTAGAAGCAGTTTATCATAGCACACTACGCTTTATTACGGGCGACAGGTTCAGAACACATCACTGCATTCTTTACCAGAAAGTAGGCTGGCCCTCATTGAAGTCACATAGGTCAATTCATTGCTTTCTTTAATCTATAAAAGCGCTCTTACAAAAACAAACACTAGTACCTAACATCATTAATGATGTGGTTAAAAACACCAACACAGAATCCAAGTCCAATGTGTGAACAGTCTCTCGTTGTCCAACCCTCTAAGGTGAAACGTGACGTGGCCATTCAGATACGGTATGGTTCAGGTTGGAGAGGGTGTTTTGGTTTTGATGAGGTCCTGTCAGTCAGATTGAGGTTCAGGTCAGGTGAGGCAGTATGTCAGTCAGGACGTCGATGAGGGTGTCCAGCCCCCACAGGTACCCGTCCTCTCGGTTGCCCTCTTCCCAGGGGGTGCGGTGGTCCAGGGTGAGAGGAGGCGGCAGGGGAACGGTCTTCCCAAAATCAATCATCCATACTCCAGTCTTCCCTGTACTGTCATGCACAAAAAGCAGGGAGCTGCCCACTACCTGCAGAGAGAGACAGATGTTATTGTGCACCTCTCCATACATAGACCAGCATCAAGACATGCAAAGCATGCATTATACTGTGAAAGCATTGCAAAACAGCTTACCTCGTGTGTCCTGAAGAAGTCGGATGTCTCCAACACCAGTTGAAGCTCCTTCAGTCGTCTTAGATATCCCTTCTGAAAATGGAGAAGAGAAATGTAATCCTGAAAGAGGAAGGGGAAGGGGGTAAGATTAAGAGCCACACACACTCACCACAATTAGAGCGTTGCAATCCACATAGTCCTGCAGTGCCTGCATCACCTCTTCTCTGCTCTTGGTCCTTTTGAAGTTTGTGTTGCACACACCATCAGCCTTCTAAACATGGATTTAGTCACATCAAATTATTGGCACCCTTGATAAAAGACTACAAAATACATACAGTACAAATACCATGCTATATTGCATGCTCCAAAACATTTGGAAATGATATTATACTAATATTGCTCAGAGAAAGACATTTGTTAAATTATTGGCAACCCTAAATATTCTTAGAAATAACAACTCCCTTTAATTAAAGAACTGTATTTTGGCCTTCCACTGCTTCCCGTTTCACTGGGGTATAAACATTGGGTAAAATCCCTTTGTCATCCATCACCATGGAGGAATGCAAAGAACTCACAAATGAAAAGAGACAAATGGTTGTCTCTCTTAATAAATCCCAACAATGGGTGCAACAACAAAAAAATGTGTATAGAAAAATAAATACCACTTACCACTATTAGGGCAACAATTAAGAAGTTGAAAACCCCTGGAACAGTGGTAAACTTACCTGGTGGAGGACGTGTGTGGGCACCTTAATTTAAAATATATTTTGGCAACATCCTCAGGGAACTACATTTAGGTCTGAAAGGCAAAGGAGTCTTTTTTGGTTTCCCAAAGATTATGGCCACTTGCCCATACATTTGGAAATAGTTGTTTACACGCAGAAATGCCATAACTTTTCAGGCCCTAAAACAACAGGGAGGAAACAGAAAAATAAATAAAATTGACTGACCTGCTAGCGACATTGGACATGCAACTTTTGCCAAGCGTGAGACGCTCCTATTCATTTCAATGAAACTTGGGCCCCAGTATAGGTCCTATGCTAGATTATTGAAATGATTTGCAGTATGGTTGTTTTCGGTTTTAAAAATCACCTGCCTAATGGGAAAACCCCAGAGCAGTCTGAAATTGTCAGTCTTTCACTTAAACAAAACAATGGGTATGAACCAAAAATATGTTTTAGGCTAGGCCTAGTGGAATTCTTTGCAGTTTTGTTGTTTCGAGTTGTATTTTTTTATCAACTGGGGCAACCTCAGAGCAGTTAATTATTTTTATTTTTTTACCAGGTAAGTTGACTGAGAACACTATCATTTAGAGTAAAGACCTGGGGAATAGTGAGCCAATTGGAAGCTGGGGGTGATTAGGTGGCCATGATGGTATGAGGACCAGATTGGGAATTTAGCCAGGACACTAGGGTTAACGCCATGGGATCTTTAGTAACCACAGAGTCAGGACACCTGTTTAATGTCCCATCTGAAAGACAGCACCAATCACTGCCCTGAGGCATTGGTACATTGTTTTTAGACCAAAGGAAAGAGTGCCTCCTACCGGCGCACCAACACCACTTCCAGCAGCATCTGGTCTCCCATCCAAGACCAATCCTGCTTAACTTCAGAGGCAAGCCAGCAGTGGGATGCAGGGTGGTATGCTGCTGGCTACGTGCTCAGTTAACTTGCACCAAGCAACCTACAAAGTCAATCCCTGCTTCCTTATCTCTAGGACTATGCAGGGGAAAAAACTGAGGGAAGTTCTCTCTCACGCAAATGTTCAAGCATTGAAAAAATATTGTAGACAACTAATGGTTCAGGCTATAGTATGAGGAAGCATTGCCCACTAATTTTTGTACCATATTTTGTGCTGCTACCATGTGTTGTTGCCTTGCTATGTTGTTGTCTTAGGTCTCTCTTTATGTAGCGTTGTATCTCTTGTCATGATGCATGTTTTGTCCTATATTTATTTTTAATCCCAGCCCCCGGCCCCACAGGAGGTCTTTTGGTATGCCGTCATTGTAAATAAGAATGTTCTAAACTGACTTGCCTAGTTAAATGAAAGGTTAAATAATAAACACTTTTTTTAAAATGTAAAAGTATGATGTAAGTTCATTTCAGATATTTCTAATGTCTGAAACCCTACTTCTTTAAAGAGTATCTTAAATAAATCCACTTTGTCTGCTAAATGACTAAGATGTAATTTCTCTTCCAAAGTTCAACAGCCTTGGCTCCGGTCATACAGCACTTAAGCCATAGAAACACAATGGATCAATACATCTGACCAACTTATCTCGTCTCCCTGCATTTGTCTGTCTGTTTGTGTGTGTGTGTGTGTGTGTGTGTGTGTGTCCATGCCTTGATTCCCTCGATGCGGAAACCCAGACTGGTGGTGGAACTCAGGGTCTCTCTCCACTGCATGTATCTGGTCTTGAGTACTGCCTGTAGGGCTTGCTCCTCTGCAGTGGGGGCCTCTGGGTCCACGTCCACCATCTTCTCATACATGTCTTGACGAGGCTGGGGCCTCTCCCGAGCCTTCGTCAGCTCCTCCTCCAGGTATGTCCTAACAGAGCAGACAGCTCAATATTATATACATACTCATCACAAGACAACACACCCAGAGTCGTTTTGCCTATTCCTGGACTCAAAAGAACACTTTAGCCCAGAGGTTGGTTTAATCTGGGTAAATCTGGGTAAACCAGCTCCCAGTGTCTCTAAATCACACAGTCACACACCGGGTGCCAATCTTGCAGTCCATGATGGCGGGGGAGTTGAAGTGAGTGAGCAGGTCATCCATCATGTTGTAGTCCTGCTCAGCCCGCTGCACCACTCCGTGGTAGCCTGGTACGAAGGGCCTCAAAGAGTCCTCCATCAGCCTCTGCAGGCACTGTTGCTCCCCCTCAGAGTAGCGCTTCAGCAGCATCCCATAGTCCCCTGCATGGAAGCTCCCTGGCACACCAGCCACGAAAGGGGGAAAGAGGGAGGGGGGAGACTATGCATGTTATACTTTCAAAACACATTTGGTACTACACAGCCATTTTTATTAGCAGTAATAAATACTAACTTCACAAAACCATCAAGGCAGCAAAAGACCAATTAAAGAAAGCCCGACAAAGAACCAACCTGCATGTCCGACCACTTGTACCCAGGGCTGTGGCTTCTTGGGGGGCACGGGGAGGGGAGGCAAGGTCCCTGTACTTCCGGGTTTCTTCCATGTGACGCCCTGCATGGGAAGAGCAAGCAATCGTGCACATTACACCTCACAACTCCATTCCTTAGCGTACAGTGCAACACCTCTAGCTACATTTCCTCCCTTGTAACTCCACTGAGAGACACCGTCATGAGAAAGACAACCTCAGACTCCGTCACACAACTTTTTGACCTATGGCTGAGTGTCTCTATGGAAACAGCTATTGACCGACCACCAGACTGAGCCAAGACATGTAGGAGAGGTTGGGCTGGGATCTTACGCAACAGTAGCTATTAAAAATATTGCCTAGTCAGACCATTATTACTGTTCCTGCTGGCCGATATGCGTTATTAGGTAGGTAATGTTAAGTGTAGCACAGAGAATTTTCAACCAAACCTTTACTTACCAAAATTCCCAACTTGGAAGACAACACATGTTCTAAACTTCTATGTCTAGTTTCAGGGGGTTCTTTGAATTTAGAAAATGTGCCATTATTACATTAAATAAATGTTTTGTGCCACAAAGTAATCACACAATTTATTTTAATAACGGAGCATTTTCTAAATTCAAACAAACTAGACATGGAAGTTTAGAAGAAGTGTTGTCTTCCAAGTCGGGAATTGGGGAAGAATCGCCAAGTAAAGGGTCTCTGTGCTACGCTTAACATCACCTACCTAATAACGCATATCGGCCAGCAGGAACAGTAATGGCCTGACTAGACAATATTTTTAATAGCTGGTGCAACAGCTGCACATTCATCAAACATTTACAGGCTGCTGGACTTGTTTTGATCAAAGATGTAGTGAATGTGAGACCACACCCACGCGTTAAAGTACCACAGTACCACAGTATGCACAGTAGGTGTTGAGTTTGTTGTTCTGCTCTAGGTCTCTGTAGTTTGACAATATTCTAAAACATTCCCCCCAGTATGTACAGATGAGGATATGCATTTGTGTGGAAATACTTGCCCAATCTGTTCTCCATTAGTGTAGTGGCCTGCAGCTACACCTGAAACTACAAACCCCCAGGTAAGGAGAGTGTACACCTGAAGGAGTTGACCAAACCTTTTTGTTCTTCAAAACTTAGTTGACTAGAACTAGACTACTTTCTTTCTATAGAAATACAATGAGATTTCAAAGAATAATTGTCCCATCTTTGTCCAATCTCTAATATATCCCCACACATCTATGCCCATCCTTTTTCTATCACCCATTCCCTCTCTCCTGCATGTTGTCAACTGTAGGATAGTGGGCAGCCAGAGCAGATAAACTCCATAAATGATGGATGCCAAGGGAGAGGCCTGCGTATTATCAGGGAATGAGAGGGTGGAAAACCTTAGTTCATGTAGACAATATTCACGATATAACACTGTGGAGTGTTGGCTAGTAGACATGATGCAACACCCTGGTGCTGCCGGGGGTGAAATTCTGTAATCATCTCTGTATCAGTCTAATACTCTTTAATGCCCGAAAAGGTTACGTAGCTGCTAGCATGATACAAATATCCTATCCCCAGCTCAGCCTATACAGTGACAGGCTTTGAGCCTCTGTCTGTAGATACAGAGGGATGAGGAGAGGGAGCGAGAGAGGGCACCTAGGAGACAGATCACAAGTGTTTTGAGTTTGTGCCATTGTGGACTTCTTTTCCCTTTGCCTTCACAGTAATAGAAATGGTGTAAGATGTACAGGCATGACAGATTGAGATTTACCCGGGACTGGAGAAATCACACACGTTGCCCTCATTTCCAGCAGTTTAGACTAAACTTAGCAGAACTGTTGAGCCAAAGCCAGTTCTAATCATATAATCTAATGAAACCTGCATCTTCCTGAGCAGAATGTTACATTATTTCAGACTCATGCTGATCGGTCCCATCATATGGCAGTTGATAGAGAATGATATCATTAACATAATATTAGTTGGGCCCTCCATCACAGGGGCGCACTCCCAAAATGTTACCCCGCACACACTCACCCGGGGAACCTCATCAGGAAAGCCGCAGTCGTCCTCGTATTCTTCAAAAGACGAGGCGGGTGACAACTCAGACGATGAGGAGTTTGACAACTTTCTGAGTAGAAGTGATGCGGGGGAGCCTCCGAACCCACTGTCCGAGCAAAACGAATCCTCGTCGGGATGAGAGCCAACGGAGATCCCGCTAACCCTGATGGACTCCAATTCAATTCGGCATGGGCTTGTATTACATTTGACCACCAGTTGTGGAACATTTTCGTGTGCGTTTTCGCAATGTGAGGGGAAATCAGCGGCATGTTTTGTAGAGTCTCCCTTCCCGTTTGCCGACCATACAGGAACCCCCGATACGTTTGGGTAACTATGGTTCATATCGGGCTATGAGCTGTGGTCACTGCGTTTTAGTCATACTCATCGGAAATTTTGCGGTGAATGAGTGCAGCCTCACCTGATTTCGCTGCTGCGGAGGTTTGCTAGCTAATCCAAACGAAAAGAGAGCCACGGTGCATTTCATCTCCGAAGGGAAACAATAACCTGGCTGATCTCAGCAACTCGATGCCCCTTTGAACCATCCAAAACAGTTTAACCACCTAAGCAAGCCTATTGTTACATTACCTTTTGCACGGGTAATAAGGCGATGTTTTAATTAGCAAACACATTCACATTTTTATAACCGCGACCAAATGTTTTCAACCAGATGCTGGCAACAATTCTCCGTCACCACGTAGGGGTGCTAGAATTGCTAGAATTGCATTAGTTATTCTTTAGCCACTCCCTGTTGACACAGTTAACCCCGCCCATAAGCTGCACTGTGTTGGCCACATGTTAATCATCGATAAGTGGCTGTCTTGCCATGGGGCTGTAGCTCAGCTTATTATAAAGAACTAGTCTTGCCTTTATTTTCTGGAGAATTGCCATTTTAGTTAAAAATGGTTATAAAGTATTGAGCACGTGCTACACAAGCACAGCATTTTGCATTCATAACTAAAACCCATTGAAAGAGGCCATTCAATTTTAAATGTGTAAAGTTATGAATGATCCTCTAACAACTTCTGATAGATAGTGATTTAGTTAAATGGAAAGCATCTGACATTTTATTAGCAGTGGAGGTCAAATCTAAAAACCAAAACTCCCCTCCAAAAAACAGCACAAAAGGCCTGTCAACTTCATCCAATATTCTCATCCTCCTACAGTAGTAGATGGAAGCAGCTCTTCCAGCTGCTCACCCAGGAGTGGAAGGGTCCAGGCCTGGAACGTTCACTATTAATTAATGAGACCCAGCCAGCTGTAGTGGCAGCTGCCCCTTGAGTAAAGCCCTAAGGAGGAACCTTCAGCCCATCCAAGCAACACTAACTGTACTGCAGAGAGAGGACACTGCACTTAGTTCACTCACACAACTAAAGAGAGGAAAAGCTGCTGCAGTGATGATTAATAGAGTAGATACGTTGAGTAAAAGTATCAATATTTACAGACTCAAATACATAAAATCACAATAAGCTTTGTATTCATCAATCACTTGTTTTATAAAAAGGGAAATGGGGTATTACTGTCACAACATACACAATGCATGAGTTATAAAACCATAGTATAAAATCAGTTACTCAGTTCAAGTTCAACAAACTGTGGCTTAACAGCCTTCACAGTGGTATCTTTATCCACAGATCAGGCACCGTCTGCCAGAGGACGACAGAATAAGCTGTGTGTGCATCCGTGTTTGCACTTGCATAAAAATAAGCCTATCGGTTGATAATGTCTGCTTGTGTGCAAAAATATCATAGGTGTAGTGCAGTGGTCTTGTTTAGTCACAGTGTCGACTCCGGTTGTAGTCCTTGGTCTCAGTTTGCAGCACAGGAAACACATGTCAGAACTTATTGTCTGGATTGGGAGTGTGCAGAATTGATGGTTTTAGTGTCCCGTGTCCAGGTCCCTCATGTAGTCCTGTAATGCCTGCAACCGGGCATCGATCTCAGACAGGTCAGCCCCATCTATGGAGCCCTCTGGGTAAAAGACAAGCAGTACACAGCCAATGTTAAATTATTTGTTTCAGGAATGGTCTCACACAGAATGTTACCAGGGCTCATATTAAAAAGACATTAATTTATTTAGCTATGTGACTCTGATTACACTTTAGATTGGAGAGTAGGGCATGGATTGGTTACCTTTGTCTGATCGTATCCTGCGTGTGGGAGTGCTGCAATGGGGCTTCCTGGTCAAATTTCCTCTGGGCTACAAAAAGAAATCACTGTCACTCGTTCACTCAAAAAGTCAAGGTCTATCACCAGCTGTAAATAAAACAAAAAACACCGCACTCACCATGGTTGGACCATTGTAGGTCTGCTTCCTTCCTCTGAAACGCATAACAAAATTAGAAACTGTCTGAGACACGCAGTAAAGCAACAGAACATCTCCCATTTTTTCAAACAAACCCAGTTAGAACTTTAATAACATATGATATAGATGCAAGTTACAGAATAATTTACCCGATTGTCAACTCATCCAACGAATTCACAGAGGACTGTCTGCTCCTCCTACTCTCTATTGATAAACTCCTCCCTCTGCTCCCACTGCCTGCCCTGGTTAGCTGGGGATATGCCTCCCTGGACCGAGATCGGCCCCTCTCCAGAACAGGCGATGCTAGCATGTCCCTCCGGACCTTCCTCTGGCTGAGGGAGAGAGAGAACACAGGAGGCCAAGTTAAGTCGTGATTAGTCAAAGTATCACTCAGTATTGGCTTTTGTATTAGCATTAAGCTAAAATGGGTTGCCATTTGAAATCCTTGAATGTATTTCAGCAGATGAAAATCACTATAACAGTGTTCACATGCATGAAACACTGGTATAATTGGCACAAGCTTGCACTGCAGATAGTTATGACAGTTAAATGATTAGAGGGAGATATCTGACTTTTTGAGCTCCCCCTCTCTCAGTCGGCGCTGTCTGTCCTGGATATATGCAGTGGGGTCAAAGCGTGGTGCTCGCGAACCTGGAAATAGGAACAACAGCATTGACTGGGAGCTCCTAGTAAAAAACCAAGCAGAGAGTCAAGCTCTGACAGCTTTACTCAGACTTGGTGGTACATCAACTTTGATTGAATCCATTTCATTACCAAGCTTATACTAAGTCAAAAACAATGCAATGAAGCTAAATTACCTTTCATCTCCAAAGTCTAATAAAGAGAGAAAAAATGTAATACCTGTAGGAGAAGGTGAGGGTCTGGAAACATGCGAGCGGGGCCCTGAGGAGTCTGCCCTACGACCTTCTGACCTTCGACCCCTCTCTTCTGTCCTCTCCCTGGACCCTGAGTGAGCCCTGACCACAACACGTCCCAAACTGCGCTCCCGTGACAGTGAGCGCCTGATCTCCCCATCACCCCGTGAGGCACTGCGCCCAGAGAGGGCAGGGGTCAACCTACTAAAGACACACATAGTATACAACATTAGCCACAGGCAGAGAGTATCATAAGGAGTGAATGAGTCAGTAAGTAAGTAGGAAAGTGAGTGAAAGAGACAAAAGAAAAAGGAAAGACATACATGCTTAGATTGACTAACCCTCGCCTAAGCAACGCCAGCTCATTGGTCAAACTCTTAACGCGAATCCGGAGAGCTCGCTCCGATGCTCTTAGCTCCTCCAACTAGGAGACAGGAAACGTCTGAATTACCAGCTTAAAAGGAATCAGCACCAACAATGCTACTTATAATGGCACACAAATTAGTACTTCTAAGTCTTGACATGCACACAAGGCCTTGTTATGGTATGCAGGAATCTATCTTACTAGCTACATTATTTCCATCAACACAAAGCCAGTCATGCTGAATTATTTAAAGTTATAAAAGTTACAGACAACATGCTTACTTGAAATAGGATGCAAGCAAGGACCAACCTGCTCCAGTAGGAGGCGCTGCTCCTGGCCCCTCTTGGTGGCAGAGCGCTGACTCTTGGCCCTCTCTCTGAGGAGCTGGTCCTCTAAACTCCTGACCACCTCTCTGAGCCCCCGAGCCCCTCCTCCAGAAGTGGATCCAACCCCCACTATCTGCAGACGCTCCAGAGCCTTGGTCAGGGCCTCCTTCTCTTCTCTCACCAAGGCGAGTCTGACAACAGACAGAGAGAAGTCAGGGCCCTTAACCTCTAGCTTGAGTTTGGCCAAGAGCCTAGAGAACAACAATAGATTATAACTTACTCTGCCCGTAGCCGGCGTATCTCTGGCTCTGCTGGTTTGTGACCTGCATGGTTGGCAATGGCGTTTAGCTCAGTCTTCAGGGCTCTGATCTCCTTCTGCAGGGCAGCAGGGTCAGGCTTGCCATGGTAGGGCAGAGGCAGGGGGTAGTGGATCCTATAGGAAATAATGATGCATGTAAACCCTGGATTGCTGATGCTATGTATTGTCCAATCAGAGGCTTTGAAGCCACAGGTTGGTCATATTGGCCCTCCCCAGAAGGAGCAGTCCTCCATAGAAATGAATGGAATTCTACAGTATTTAAAGTACATGTATTTAATTATTATTATATATTTTTTAATTGTTTAGCTCACATAATATAATTTAAAAGCATGCATTAAGGTGTCTGTAATAGAATGAACATGGCAAAATCAACTGTAGACAATAATTGCATTTATTTTATTTTTTTTACAATGGCGGGGGCGCCCCGTCGGTCATCTAGTGAAGTGGTTCCAAACCAGGGGGAACCACTGAAAATTGGAATGCAGAAGGTAAAATTTCAAATTTGTTTTCCTCTTGTGCTGTCAGTCATTGCATACCTTAGAGAGCCATTTATAACTTCTCAGAAATGTCCAGATCACTAGCCCGTCAGCTGTTTTTTAGCTAAGTTTTTTAAGCCCATAGATTTTTCAGTCAAATATCAAATTAATACACATTAGACATGGCAAAATGTATAGCATTGCAAAAAAAAATTTTTTAAAACAGCATAATGGCCTCTGCACTCCATGACAAAATATGTAGAATTGCAGGCAATAAGCTTTAAACCTGCAAAATGTTCTCTCCGCCAACAAGAGGGCTGTGAACAGTGTGTCATGTACAGTTCTTGTGGATGGTGTATCAATACACCCAGTCACTACAAAGATACAGAAATCCTTCCTAACTCATTTGCCGGAGAGGAAGGAAACCGCTCAGGAATTTCCCCATGAGGCCGCTGGTGACTTTAAAACAGTTACAGAGTTGAATGGCTGTGACAGGAGAAAACTGAGGGTGGATCAAAAACATTGTAGTTACTCCACAATACTAACCTAATTGACAGAGTGAAAAGAAGGAAGCCTGTACAGAATAAAAATATTCCAAAACATGCATCCTGTTTGCAATAAGGCACTAAAGTAAAACTGCAAAAAATGTCCTGAATACAAAGTGTTATGTTTGGAACAAATCCAACACATCACTGAGTACCACTCCCCAAAACTATTTTTAAGCGTGGTAGTGGCTGCATCATGTTATGGGTATGCTTGTCATCAGTAAGGACTAGGGAGTCTTTTTGGATAAAAATAAATGGAAGCTAGGCCCTGGTAAAATCCTAGAGGAAAACATGATTCAGTCTGCTTTCCAACAGATACTGGGAGACAAATTCACCTTTCAGAAGGACAATAACCTGAAACACAAGGCCAAATATACACTGGAGTTACTTACCAAGACGACATTGAATGTTCCCGACTGGCCTAGTATTGTTTTGACTTAAAAATCGGCTTCAAAATCAACCAACTTGACAGAGCTTGCAAATATCGCACAATCCAGGTGTGCAAAGCTCTTAGAGACTTACTCAGAAAAACTCACAGCTGTAATCGCTGCCAATGGTGATTCTAACATGTATTGACTCAGGGGTGTGAATACTTATGTAAATGACATATTTCTGTATTTCATTTTCAATAAATTTGCTAACATTTTTCTAAAAACATGTTTTCACTTTCTCATTATGGAGTAGTGTGTGTAGAGGGGTATATGGCTGTGGCGGTCACTAAATTTCATCAGCCGGTGATTGTCAAGCAAATAACTGTCGGTCTCACGATAATTGACCGTTAATTAACATAAACACATTTAGCATCTCTTGGCTTCCACACAAACCACTGATGCAGACCTTTGGAATTTCTACATTTTAAAAAGCCTAATAAATCCATATAATATAGCCTACACCTTCACAATAAATCCATTATTTATTTTAGACAAGTCTAAAGAAGCATGATATGAAGAAAATGTAGTCTATTTCAGAAGAACATACTCTGAGTTGTCCTTATGTTAGGTCCTGATTTGGCTATGCCAAATAGCTGTGGGCTACACTAGCTAATTTAGCAGACAAGATTTTCTTCGAATTTGCTTTGCATATTTTATAGCATGAAGAATACAATTGAACAAAGCTGAATAAAATAAAAAGGACATTTTCTCCAAACAATTTGAGGGAGTGCGCACATGCGCCTATTCTGTGTTGAGCAGTTAACAAAGAAATAGGTACTCCTATATGCTTAATTTAGAGTTATTAATGTAACTTTAGTTGTTCTACAAACATTGGGCTATATGTTTTAATTTTTAATACATTGTAAGGCTGCATGATGTGACTCTAATAATAATTTTGAAAAAGTCACTTGAAAAGGCATGAGCTCTGCTTTGTTTTTTTGCGCAGGCTGTAAACACTAAATCAGCCACTCATTCACAATTTGACAAGCACTTGATAATGCCTAGAATTTCACGGCGGCATCCCCTTCGTGTGGCCGTAATGCACCCTAAACAAATCCATGCCTTTTGCGGCCAGTGGCCGTTGTGCCCTTCTCCCTGAGTGCTGCGCACTCCAAATCACCTATCACTCACATGGCTCTCCATCACGTGATCGGGTCTTTCTCACAGAATACAAGTGAAGACAGACACATCGGGGACGCAACTGCAAGCGTCTTTATCCAAATCCAAGGTGCATATTGAAGATATTGGAAGAACTGTCCACATTTACTGTCGCCAGCCAACAAGATGAGTAGGCCTAACGAACAGCAAAAGCAAAATCCCTAGCCTATGCATAGTCCCTTTACCCCTACCTACATGTCCAAATTACCTCGACTAACCCCCGCACATTGACTCGGTACCGGTACTACCTGTATATAGCCTTGTTATTGTTATTTTATTTAACTTTACTTTATTTAGTCAATATTTTCTTAACTCTATTTCTTGAACTGCATTGTTGGTTAAGGGCTTGTAACTAAGCATTTCACGGTAAGGTCGTATTCGGCGCATGTAACAAATAACATTTGATTTAATGTCAAATCTACTATCCCCCAGAGTACAAAAGTCGGCATATTCTATTCTGTGCAAGATATACAGTGGGGAGAACAAGTATTTGACACACTGCCGATTTTGCAGGTTTTCCTACTTACAAAGCATGTAGAGGTCTGTAATTTTTATCATAGGTACACTTCAACTGTGAGAGACGGAATCTAAAACAAAAATCCAGAAAATCACATTGTATGATTTTTAAATAATTAATTTGCATTTTATTGCATGACATAAGTATTTGATCACCTACCAACCAGTAAGAATTCCGGCTCTCACAGACCTGTTAGTTTTTCTTTAAGAAGCCCTCCTGTTCTCCACTCATTACCTGTATTAACTGCACCTGTTTGAACTCGTTACCTGTATAAAAGACACCTGTCCACACACTCAATCAAACAGATTCCAACCTCTCCACAATGGCCAAGACCAGAGAGCTGTGTAAGGACATCAGGGATAAAATTGTAGACCTGCACAAGGCTGGGATGGGCTACAGGACAATAGGCAAGCAGCTTGGTGAGAAGGAAACAACTGTTGGCGCAATTATTAGAAAATGGAAGAAGTTCAAGATGACGGTCAATCACCCTCGGTCTGGGGCTCCATGCAGGATTTCACCTCGTGGGGCATCAATGATCATGAGGAAGGTGAGGGATCAGCCCAGAACTACACGGCAGGACCTGGTCAATGACCTGAAGAGAGCTGGGACCACAGTCTCAAAGAAAACCATTAGTAACACACTACGCCGTCATGGATTAAAATCCTGCAGCGCACGCAAGGTCCCCCTGCTTAAGCCAGTGCATGTCCAGGCCTGTCTGAAGTTTGCCAATGACCATCTGGATGATCCAGAGGAGGAATGGGAGAAGGTCATGTGGTCTGATGAGACAAAAATAGAGCTTTTTGGTCTAACTCCACTCGCCGTGTTTGGAGGAAGAAGAAGTATGAGTACAACCCCAAGAACACCATCCCAACCGTGAAGCATGGAGGTGGAAACATCATTCTTTGGGGATGCTTTTCTGCAAAGGGGACAGGACGACTGCACCGTATTGAGGGGAGGATGGATGGGGCCATGTATCGCGAGATCTTGGCCAACAACCTCCTTCCCTCAGTAAGAGCATTGAAGATGGGTCGTGGCTGGGTCTTCCAGCATGACAACGACACGAAGCACACAGCCATGGCAACTAAGGAGTGGCTCCGTAAGAAGCATCTCAAGGTCCTGGAGTGGCCTAGCCAGTCTCCAGACCTGAACCCAATAGAAAATCTTTGGAGGGAGCTGAAAGTCCGTATTGCCCAGCGACAGCCCCGAAACCTGAAGGATCTGGAGAAGATCTGTAGGGAGGAGTGGGCCAAAATCCCTGCTGCAGTGTGTGCAAACCTAGTCAAGAACTACAGGAAACGTATGATCTCTGTAATTGCAAACAAAGGTTTCTGTACCAAATATTAAGTTCTGCTTTTCTGATGTATCAAATACTTATGTCATGCAATAAAATGCAAATTAATTACTTAAAAATCATACAATGTGATTTTCTGGATTTTTGTTTTAGATTCCGTCTCTCATAGTTGAAGTGTACCTATGATAAAAATTACAGACCTCTACATGCTTTGTAAGTAGGAAAACCTGCAAAATCGGCAGTGTATCAAATACTTGTTCTCCCCACTGTAAATATTCCAAACATAATCTGGGACAATTGTGGGATGCGATAGATCCCAAATTAATACAACCACTAGCATAAAAATAAAAAACATTTACGTAATATGGCTATCGCAACAGATCCGAACGTTTAGCTTAAAATGTTGATAAAGTATTAGGCTATGTCTTTACATTCTAGGCTCAACAATGCGCACATGGTAGTAGGCTAGAAGCGAGAATGTTCCATTAGCAGAAAACACCATTATCAAAAGTGACCACAAATGCAATTATGCATTTAATGCTTTTATTATAATGGTGGATTTTTATGTGAAAATGATCATCCCCAAACTTGAAACTCACATGCTGCTTATGTATGCCAGTTAGGCTCTACACCGCTTGTAAAGCAGATTAATGTGCTTAATTTTAAGAAGTTATTTGGTAACTTTCGATGTGATACAAACCTTATCAAAACATATAGGCCTATGGGCTAGGCTACATTAAGTGTGCGACTACGATTAGAAAAAGTTGCAAAAAAAGCAGTTTCTGATGTTGGGCATCATTCATCATGATAATATAGAATTCACAAGTGATAGGCTAATACTGTCCCCCATCAGACTATTCTTGACTTAATATTACCTTTACTAAATAATATGTGTGACATTTGTTTTTATTTAGAATGGACCATTATCATGCAGCACTTAAATAGCAAATGGAGGCCGCTTTTCACGTGGTTCATTTTCATGCCAGCCAGGTAGGCTATACTCCTGTTGTAAATATAAGCAATGTGCTTAATATTAGGAAAGTTGAGAAATAAATATAGTAGGCCTAGCCTACAGAAAACTGATGGGATCCTGATGGGATTATTGCACAATTGCATAACCTATAGAAATATTGCGCAACATGAGCTCTCATGAAGTGTTTGACTAGATTTTCGATTACAATTCCATTGATGTCAGAGTGATTAGAGGGACAATAGAGTGCTGGGTCGGGATGCCTTGTACGAATCCGACGGCGAGTGGGTAATCTGCCTCTACTATCAGTCCTATTAGCCAACGTACAATCATTGGATAACAAAATGGACAAAAAAAAATCACAAATATCCTACCAACGGGACATTAAAAACTGTAATATCTTATGTTTCACAGAGTCGTGGCTGAACGACTACATGGATAACATACAGCTGGCTGGGTTTTCGGTCCATTGACAAGATAGAACAGCTGCCTCCGGTAAAACAAGGTCGGTGTATATTTGTAAACAACAGCTGGTGCACGAAATCTAATATCAACGAAGTCTCGAGGTTTTGCTCGTCTGAGGTAGAGTATCACATAATGGGCTCCCGAGTGGCGCAGCGGTCTAAGGCACTGCATCTCAGTGCTTAAGGCGTCACTACAGACACCCTGGTTCTAATCCAGGCTGTATCACAATTAGCCCAGCATCGTCCGGATTTGACCAGTGTAGGCCGTCACGGTAAATACGAATTTGTTCTTAAATGACTCGCCTAGTTGCATTAAAACATTTTTAAAATTTATTATGATAAGCTGTAGACCACACTATTTACCAACTATTTATTTTTAAACTTGCAGAAAGGAGCACATTATAGCGTTTTACTGTTGCGAATGTGCTAACTAATTACCTTTTACACACTATCTGCTGACAGCCACGTATACAGAAAGGGGTTGTATGTATTATCTCTATAAAAGCAGAGACGCGGCTATGTTTGTTAAGCTTTCAACTCAACCATTCTTGGTGATGTTGATTGCTTTATCTTTGCAAATCTTATGATGAAGTGTTGTTTGAAAGAATCTGCAGTCTCTCTTCCCTTTGATTTGATAGTCCACAACAATCCGCACTGAGCTAAAGGCTAGAGCTGCCACTTTCAAGGAGCGGGACTCTAACCCGGACACTTATAAGAAATCCCGCTATGCCCTCCGACGAACCATCAAACAGGCAAAGCGCCAATACAGGACTAAGACTGAATCGTACTACACCGGCTCTGACGCACGCCGGATGTGGCAGGGCTTGGAAACTATTACAGACTACAAAGGGAAGCACAGCCGCAAGCTGCCCAGTGACACGAGCCTACCAGACGAACTAAATGACTTCTATGCTCGCTTCGAAGCAAGCAACACTGAAGCAAGCATGAGAGCATCAGCTGTTCCGGAGGACTGTGTGATCACGCTCTCCACAGCCGATGTGAGTAAGACCTTTAAACAGGTCAACATTCACAAGGACGCAGGGACAGACAAATTACCAGGACGAGCATGCGCTGACCAACTGGCAAGTGTCTTCACTGACATTTTCAACCTCTCCCTGTCTGAGTCTGTAATACCAACATGTTTCAAGCAGACCACCATAGTCCCTGTGCCCAAGAACACTAAGGTAACCTGCCTAAATGACTACCAACCCGTAGCACTCACATCTGTAGCCATGAAGTGCTTTGAAAGGCTGGTCATGGCTCACATCAAAACCATTACCCCTAGACCCACTCCAATCTGCATACCACCCCAACAGATCCACAGATGACACTGCCCTTTCACACCTGGACAAAAGAAACACCTACATGAGAATGCTATTCATTGATCACAGCTCAGCATTCAACACCACAGTGCCCTCAAAGCTCATCACTAAGCTAAGGACCCTGGGACTAAACACCTCCCTCTGCAACTGGATCCTAGACTTCCTGACGGGCTGTCCCCAGGTGCCACGCTGATCCTCAACACAAGGGCCCTTCAGGGGTGCGTGCTCAGTTCCCTCCTGTACTCCCTGTTCACCCATGACTGCATGGCCTGCATGACTCCAACACATTAAGTTTTCCAACGACACACAGTGGTAGGACCGATCACAGACAACGATGAAACAGCCTATAGGGAGGAGGTCAGAGACCTGGCCGTGTGGTGCCAGGATAACAACCTCTCCCTCAACGTGATCAAGACAAAGGAGATAATTGTGGAATACAGGAAAATGAGGACCGAGCACACCCCCATTCTCATCGACGGGGCTGTAGTGGAGCAGGTTGAGAGCGTCAAGTTCCTTGGTATCCACCACCAACAAACTATCATGGTCCAAACACACCAAGACAATCGAGAAGAGGGCACAACAAAGCCTATTCCTCCTCAAGAGACTGAAAAGATTTGGCATGGGTCCTCAGATCCTCAAAGTTTTACAGCTGCACCATCCTGACTGGTTGCATCACTGCCCGGTATGGCAAAAGCTCGGCCTCCGACCGCAAGGCACTACAGAGGGTAGTGCGTACGGCCCAGTACCTCACTGGGGCCAAGCTTCATGCCATCCAGGACCTCTATACCAGGCAGTGTCAGAGGGAGACCCTAAAAATGGCCATAGACTGTTCTCTCTGTTACCGCACAGAAAGCGGTACCCGGAGCGCCAAGTCTAGGTCCAAAAGGCTTCTTAACAGCTTCTACCTCCAAGCTATAAGACTCCTGAACAGCTAATCAAATGTCTATGCGGACTATTTGCATTGCCCCCCTCTTTTACACTGCTGCTACACTCTGTTTATTATCTATGCATAGTCACATTACCTCTACCTACATGTACATATTACCCCGACTAACCTGTGCCCCCACACTGACTCTGTACCAGTACCCCCTGTACATAGCCTCACTACTGTTATTTTACTGCTGCTCTTTAATTATTTGTTATTTTTCAACCAAAAATACATAAATAATATTTTTTTTTTTTACTTAATACTTATTTTTCTTTAAACTACATTGTTGGTTAAGGCCTTGTAATTAAGCATTTCCCTGTAAGTTCTACACCTGTTGTATTCAGTGCATGTGACAAATACAATTGGATTTGGAATATGGTCACCGCAACAGCCCTAGACGTGTGAGATAAAAAAAAGTATAATCCATTTTACATTCAGGCTGTAACACAACAAAAGGTGGAATAAGTCAAGAGGTATGAATACAATCTGAAGGCACTATATAAATCATTGATAAGGAAAGGTTAACTTGGCAAGTTTGCAGTTGTAAGATTCAAGTAGAGTTTGATAGTGAAGTTTAAGATAGTGATCGCTAAAAGATAAACAAACCTGTCAAATTCAACAGTGTAGATAAGGATGAGGTATCTTTTGGCACTGAGGTTAGGAGATTGCTGTTGGGCACGCGGACGACCAACAACCCCAGCTTTCCGGTTCCGCAGGAGCTCCAGGTCAGCATAGGTTAAGAGGTCAAGGGTAACAGACTCACTAGACTGAAGAAAAATAATGCATTATAATCACAACACTTTTAAATCATACATGTTTTAGCTTCCTTTAATGCTTCACAGACTCACATTACTAACAGCAGATTCCAACATGCTGCAGAAGATGGGAAATTGCTTGAAGTTGCCTGTTTTGCGAGTGAGGTCTTCGATGTCTGGAACACAATGAAAACATGATAAGACCATAAATATTCATGTGTACAATGTCCATATAAATTAATTGTAATTTAACAACGCTTCACTTACAGGCTGGATCAAACTCTCCCCTCCACTGGTCAGCTGTCATTGCATCAGATATCTCGACTATTAGCAATCCTTCTTCTAGCTCTATCTTCACAGCAAACCCTACTCCTCGGAAAGTAATGTCCTCCTGTACCACTGAGCCCACCTCCATCTCTCTGCTTTGGTCGCAACGTCTACAGACCTACAAGACCGAGACAGACCATCAATCGATTCACAACATCTCACACATGCCCACTACTGGGCATCAATGTTGACAAACTAAATGTAGGCCTAGTATTGAGTAACTAGCCAATGAAAATGTGATTAAGAATCTTTGCTGGAACGTAATATAGCTAATATATGCCAAGTTAAATAAAGGTTAAACAAAATAAATAACGTTAGTTTAGCTGGAGAGAACTTAACTAGCCAACAACATCTGGTTTGCTAGCTAAAGAACGATAACTACTCCAGCTAGCGATCAGGCTTGCAAATGAACTGCTGTTTTCTGCTAACTATAATACTGCATGATAACTTAATTACACTGCTATCTAGCAAGTAACTAAACTAGTGGGCAAGTGTGCTTGCTCGGTTTGTGTTGGTAAATAACAGCTAAGTTAGCTAGCTAGCTAACGTTAGCCAGCTTGCTAGCTAGCTAATATATGCTTGGTTAGCTACATACCCGTAGTGATGTGCTCGAACACAGATTCCAAATTGCTACACCTTGGATAGCATTGTTTTTCTCAAAATAAAATACAAATACCTAATTAAGTCAGATAATGTCTTTGGCATTAAAGAGTACACCCCTCTTTGATACCTGACAGTTTGGAAGCCGCCGCCACTGTTGAATGTAGCGGTTCATTAACCGGGAATGCATAACTACCGCCCCCTACACAATGTCATGTAAATCTATTGATCTAAAATACGATACAAGGAACTCTGATTGGGTGGAGCTACCGTCAATCACATGTAAACGCTGTGAGGATCTCGCGGGTGCTCAAGCATCAGCTCCGAGGCCCTCTAGTGAAAGTGATGCTGAGCCCCATGATAAGCAACACGGCTTTGTAAATATAAATCCTCAACGAGCTAAATACTGTTGTAGCTGTTCTACCAGAACAGAACATAGTAAGCTGGCGGGAACTTGGTCAGTAGGAATTATTTAATTGCAACAACACACATGTATGCAGACAAGCACAGTCACACACACACAAACACTGCCCCTGTTGCCTAGGGATGTGTACACCATGGCCCTGGCTCCCCATCACCCCTGGTTGATCCGCAAAGTGGCTGAGCTGGTGTATGCAGTACAGCCTGACAGAAGAGTGTTCCTGGATTTAGTGTGTTTGTGTGAGCAAGGAGGAAGAGGAGGCAGGACGGTGCTAAACATTGTAATAAACTCTATGAGAGAGGTACACACACGCACACAGGCCATACTGGAACAATGCGACATGTTGGAGCTGCCATAAACAGACAAACACACACACACACATACATGTATGCGTCTGTCATTTTCTGTAGTTTCAAAACTCCTGCCTCTCTAATACAAGCACAAACTAGAACGAGTCCTTCAGAGTAGGATTGTATTTGGATCACCAGGCAGGCACTATGCTATGTCCTTCTACTATAGCGTCTGGTACAAAATTACCCTCCTCGTCAGAGTCCATATCTCTTTCACTCAGCCCCTCTATCTTGGGTTTTGGCTTAATTGCTTTAAGACTACTGCTAAACACAGATTGAGCTCTCTCTAGAATTCTAAATTATTTCCCCAAATCATATGATGTTGAAAATAGTGTGTCTTATCTAATCTAATAAGTGTCTCCAGTGAGACTTCATCTCTGAAGACAGTGTGTAGTACTGTAGGCCATACAATGTTTTCAGAATGTTATCTCAACTTGTCCTTTTTGTGTGTTATTGCGCATTCTATTTCAGAGTTGTCGGCAATTTTTTATGTATGCTACAGTACATAATATGTTGCCGTGAAAAGTAAAGGTTTCCTCTATATTCCATTTGTATTTATCCTAGATCTCTCAAATACATGATGTTACAGGTTCCTTACAATTGTTTTTCCAATAAACTGAAATAATACGTTTTCAGGGCCCCCATCTACAGTGTTCATTCAATATTGACAAGGCTAAACCAAATGCAAACTGATAAAGAAACAGCTTAAACTTCTGATTAGTGAACTACTGCTTTAACATTCAGAACAGTCTGATGCTCTTGTGGTTGGTGAAATATCCCACCCCCACACTCAAGCAGTATACATTTTTTATTGAACCTTTATTTAACTAGGCAAGTCAGTTAAGAACAAATTCTTATTTTACAATGATAGCCTACCCCGGCCAAACCCTCCCCTAACACGGACGATGCTGGGCCAATTGTGCGCTGCGCTATGAGACTCCCAATCATGGGCAGTTGTGATACAGCCTGGGATCGAACCAGGGTCTGTAGTGACACCTCTATCACTGAGATGCAGTGCCTTAGACTGCTGAGCCACTCAGGAGCCTCAAATGTATTTCAGTACTCTCTATTGAAATACATTTAACCAAGTGAGTTACACTGAATTTGACAGAGTCTTTTTGTGAAATAAGACATCAAAAGATGACAATGGAAATTTAATGCAATAGTATTTATTTAATGATTTAAGTCACTTATTGTAACAATAGCTTCCTTTTAGATGAACGTATGAAGGTGTTGCAAAGGCCTTTGTTGATGGCCGAGAACATCCTGACAAAGATGGAGGGTTTTTGTTCCTTCTTCTCGGGGTGAGAGGTGGAGGGAAGACTTTCCTCAGGGGTAGCTGTAACAGCTTCGGGACTATGTGGGGTGCTAGAGACAACCGAGAAAGTTGGCATGAATTTCAGTGTATAAGCCTACATACATTTGTACTCATGTTGCTAATGTTGTGGGACTGGGAAATACAGTTTGTGATAAAATAATGAATAGCAGTTGGACTTAATGCAATGCTCATCCTGATCTGGAAACCTACCTCTGGTCCTGTGCTTCATCTGCGGACCGGACCTCCTTTTTGTTGAAGCACTGTTTCCAAATAAAGTCTGTCTTAATGATTGTAATTCTTAAATCGCCATAATTTACACAACAGCAATTAACAGGGTTACTAATTAAAGACAAGACAAGTAATACCAATAACAGGTTTTCATGTTTTGTTGTAAGATACCCATATAAACACCAAATACAAAAAACAATAGTCAACAATAACATTTAAACTAAGACCATTTCTGGTGTACCTTGAGGTTGATTTTGAACTTGGCGATCTTTGGCAAGAATCTGAACCTCCCTTTGGCTTGTTTGACAACCTGAAGAGCACTGAAGAGACTCCGGATTTGCTCCACAGATCCAGTGGCTATGACAGATGCCTCTATCATGGATGTTGTCATTCACTGTTGGACTAGAAGCCACAGACACATAGTCTATCACTTGGTGACATGTTGCCCTTGTGAACAGGTTCATGGTATCACGTCTGTTGATGTCTGTGCCCAATGGGGAAGCAGCAATCGCTTCACTGACTCCTCAGTGAACAAGTAGATGAGTTCGGAGAAGAAGGGCTTCCTAGCTTGGTTATCTCTCCTTGCACAGTTAAAAGGGAAGTTCACCCAAAAACATTTCTGGGCCCTTTATAAAAATTGCCTGGCCGTTTATCAGTAGACCAGAAATTGTTTGAGTATTTAGATTTCTGTATTTTACTGTGAGGGCAGAGTGGGAACAGAAAATTATTGTTTACATCTTCACTTTCAACCACACCCACCTCGGAAGTCCCGACCTAGGTTTCAACTCGTTGGCGCGCATTAATCTACTTCCTGGATTTCAATACAAAAATAACAAAATACATTGGTTAAAATTTGCCTACTGAAATAAGATCTGAAAATTGTGCCGAGAAAGTCATTACAAGCACTATTGCGGTCATGGGAGGCCAGATCGGTGTGTTTGGGAGGTATTTATGATGGACTTTGACGTTGCATGGGGTTTCTATGGGGAAGGCGGGGGTATAATAATTTTATTACCTACATCTAAATACTCAAGTAATGAACCTAAAAACTGTCTGGGGTACTGACAAACGGCCAGGCAAGTGTTATAAAGGGCCCAGAAGTGTTTTTGGGTGAACTTCCCCTTTAAGCAGAATTGTGTCAGAGACGCACTTACCGTCTATTACCAATGTGATTAGTGGGATGCTACTCTGCTCCCGAATGAGGCTCTCAAGTTGATCCACAAGGTTATGGCACAATGAATGAATCTTCTCCCTTGAGATAAGTTCTTCCATCCGTGTTAGATCAGTCTAGAGAAGCGATTTGCTGCAACACTTCAGGATCAAGATTTTCAATGATGATACTCACATCATTCATGTTTTCACTCAATGAGGCCTTCGACGTAATATCATCCCTTGCATCAATACATGTGCTTCTAATGGTAGGGAAGGAATTGTTCAGCCACTCAGTTGAACTTGGAGTTCCTGGGAGTATAGGAGTGTTTTCACATTACTGAGACCTTGAGGCTTTTGCTGCAGTACATAAATAAAGAAGATAAAGGCCTTTGAAGCCACTACTCCTCCTTATTGCCCACAGAGATTCTGCACAGATTATTATAGCAATTGTGAAGCAATCTCCTGTGACCTTTGGATGCTCTTGAACATGCACGCTATCTATGACTATGTGTAACCAATGTGAAATGGCTAGCTAGGTAGCGGTGGTGCGCGCTAGCAGCCTTTCAGTCGGTGACGTCACTTGCTCTGAAACCTTAAAGTAGTGGTTCCCCTTGCTCTGCAAGGGCCGCGGCCTTTGTGGAGCGATGGGTAACGACGCTTCGTGGGTAACTGTTGTTGTGTGCAGAGGGTCCCTGGTTCGCGAGGGGACGCCCGTAAAGTTAAACTGTTACATTGATGCTGTTGACTCGGATCACTGGTTGCTGCGGAAAAGGAGGAGGTCGAAAGGGGGGTGAATGTAACCGATGTGAAATGGCTAGCTAGGTAGCGGTGGTGCGCGCTAGCAGCCTTTCAGTCGGTGACGTCACTTGCTCTGAAACCTTGAAGTAGTGGTTCCCCTTGCTCTGCAATGGCCGCGGCCTTTGTGGAGCGATGGGTAACGATGCTTTGTGGGTGACTGTTGTTGATGTGTGCAGAGGGTCCCTGGTTCTCGCGAGGGGACGGACGTAAAGTTAAACTGTTACATATGTATAAAGACATTTATAGTTACAGTAACCTCAAAAGATGGATGTGGTTGAATAAATACTGTTACAGTAACCTCAAAAGGTGGCCATGGATGTGGTACTCATTTTAAGGTTGAATAAATACTGTTACAGTAGTTTGTAAGATGGAGACGTGAATCCGACATAACAATTATTCATTTGTAGACAAACTGAAATTAAAGCCAGACTCAGTCAGATGGAACTATCCTAGCAGAAGATACATCTCCTTCAAATGTTGATATTTGGTTGCGTTGACAACCAAACACAATTCAATTTCCAGTTTGTCTAATAATTTATATGGTGTATTCACGTCTCCATCTAAACTAAAAATCCAAGTTAAAGAATAGAACTAAATCAAGTCAAATCCAGCTTTAAATGCACTTCAAATCAAGTTTGATTTGATTGTCCTATTCTTTAACTTTGACTTTTCGTTGAGATGGAAACGTTAATCCAACACATGAATTATTAATTTGAAGATTAAATTTGAAATCAACCAAAGCTTCAATGTAACGGCAGTCTAAGTCTTCCTCCTCGGACGAGGAGAGGCGAGAAGGATCGGAGGACCAATGTACAGTAAGTTACCATGATTTAATGAACATGAAAACACTATACAATTACAAAATAACAACACAAACTAACCGTCACAGTCCTGTGTGGCACAAACACTGACACAGGAAACAACCACCCACAAAATCCCAACACAAAACAAGCCACCTATATATGATTCTCAATCAGGGACAACGATTGACAGCTGCCTCTGATTGAGAACCATATTAGGCCGAACACAGAAACAGACAAACTAGACACACAACATAGAATGCCCACCTAGCTCACGTCCTGACCAACACTAAAACAAGCAAAACACATAAGCACTATGGTCAGGACGTGACATTCAAACCCTAGGCCTATATTGAAACCATAGCTGTTGATGACTTCATAAATGCTATATAGGCCTAAATAGTATAATTGATAATATATGAATACATTGGTTACATTTCATTTGCTCTATTAAACCTGCCTTTTGGAATGACTTTGATAACAACAGTGAATCAATTTAGTAATTAAGTGGAGATCTCTTAATAATCATTCTCATGATAGCACATTGGTAGTAGTCAGAGACAAATATCAAAGCTAAGCTGGGCTTTAAAACACGGGATGGGACGTCAAAGGGATAGCTGTATATACAGTATATTTACTTACCAGTAGGAGGTGCTGCCCAGTTTATTGTTTTCTTTTCTGATAGTGGATATAAGGTTGTTTCAAAGGTGAAAATGCAACATATTGGTCTAAATTGAAAATTGGTTACCATGATGACATAATCCTGTGGTTGAAATTTCACCCTCAAGACAACAGTTTATGTTGATTACTTTTTGCAAATCCAATCTAGTTTCCAAATAGATTCCATGTCACAATACGTTGACAAATCACATTGAAACTATGTTGATTCACAATCAAGTTTGTGCCCAGTGGGATCTTTGCTTTGTATTCTCAGAAATCTCACATGTTGTGTAATGTGTGAAAAGGTTAACCTGAATTGGGTATGTATACAGTGAAAGTATTATTTTGGTCAGGCACACAGTTCAGGTGTGGTTGGTAAACATACTTTCTAGAATAAGAACGTGGAGTGGGTGTGCGGGAGCTGTAATAATGTCTGCCACCGCCGCTGTGGTAACTGTGTTCGTGGATCAACTCCAGCCTATGTTCAATGTCAATGGCAGAGGGGTGGGGAGTCTTGACCTGTTGAGTGCACAGAAACTTTCCACTGCCAGGCATCTTGGGTAGACCTTCTTTATTAAACCTCACCATGCGTTCCTGGATGCTTGCAATGGTGGAGCACTCTGATCCAGTCAGTGAGGGAGAGGTGCTAGCTTCTCTAGCGGCATCAAGCTCTAGTATGTGTGCAAGGGCCGGGATGAGGATCTCTATCCGTTATGTAAGAAACCGCTTTCATTATCTTCCCGCACATTTTGGCAAGGTGTACTTTGGTCGTCTGTTTCAATATAAAAAAAGAGCATGATATTTATTTTTGAGAGGCTGTGGTGTTAGTGCTTAGTAGTCAATATGATAAACTTTATGTCCAACTTTCTATGAAATAATCATACATCAAATGTATAGATTAATTTATGTCACATGCCCTCTTGAATAACCTTCTACTTTCTGATAAAAACACAAATTAACATTTTCAGTTGTTTTGTAGTGGATCAGGCAGGTTTGTTGTATATACAGTTGAAGTCAGAAGTTTACATACACTTAGGTTGGAGTCATTAAAACTCGTTTTTCAACCATTCCACAAATGTCAATTTCAATTGATTACAGACAGATGATTTCACTTATAATTCACTGTATCACAATTCCAGTGGGTCAGAAGTTTACATACACTAAGTTGACTGTGCCTTTAAACAGCTTGGGAAATTCCAGAAAATAGGCTAATTTACATAATTTGAGTCAATTGAAGGTGTACCTGTGGATGTATTTCAAGGCCTACCTTCAAACTCAATGCCTCTTTGCTTGACATCACAGGAAATCAAAAGAAATCAGCCAAGACCTCAGAAAAAAATTGTAGACCTCCACAAGTCTGGTTCACCCTTGGGAGCAATTTCCAAACGCCTGAAGGTACCACATTCATCTGTACAAACAATAGTACGCAAGTATAAACACCATGGGACCACGCAGCCGTCATACCGCTCAGGAAGGAGACGCTTTCAGTCTCCTAGAGATGAATGTACTTTGGCGCGAAAGGTGCAAATCAATCCCAGAACAGCAGCAAAGGACCTTGTGCAGATGCTGGAGGAAACAGGTACAAAAGTATCTATATCCACAGTAAAACGACATAACCTGAAAGGCCGCTCAAGAAGGAAGAAGCCACTGCTCCAAAACCGCCATAAAAAAGCCAGACTACGGTTTGCAACTGCACATGGGGACAAAGATCGTACTTTTTGGAGAAATGTCCTCTGGTCTGATGAAACAAAAAGAGAACTGTTTGGTCATAATGACCATCGTTATGTTTGTAGGAAAAAGGGGGAGGCTTGCAAGCCGAAGAACACCATCCCAACCGAGAAGCACGGAGGTTGCAGCATCATGTTGTGGGGGTGATTTGCTGCAGGAGGGACTGGTGCACGTCACAAAATAGATGGCATCATGAGGGAGGAAAATTATGTGGATATTTTGAAGCAACATCTCAAGTCATCAGTCAGGAAGTTAAAGCTTGGTCGCAAATAGGTCTTCCAAATGGACAATGACCCCAAACATACTTCCAAAGTTGTGGCAAAATGGCTTAAGGACAACAAAGTCAAAGTTTTGGAGTGGCCATCACAAAGCCCTGACGTCAATCCTATAGAACATTTGTGGGCAGAACTGAAAAAGCGTGTGCGAGCAAGGAGGCCTAGAAACCTGATTCAGTTACACCAGCTCTGTCAGGAGGAATGGGCCAAAATTCACCCAATTTATTGTGGGGCGCTTGTGGAAGGCTACCCGAAACGTTTGACCCAAGTTAAACAATGTAAAGGCAATGCTACCAAATACTAATTGAGTGTATGTAAACTTCTGACCCACTGGGAATGTGATGAAAGAAATAAAAGCTGAAATAAATCATTATCTCTACTATTATTCTGACATTTCAAATTCTTAAAATCAACTGGTGATCAAATCTGACCTAAAACAGGCAATTTGTACTAGGTTTAAATGTCAGGAATTGTGAAAAACTGAGTTTAAATGTATTTGGCTAAGGTGTATGTAAACGTTCGATTTCAACTGTAGATTGCGTGCTACTGAAAGATTTTCAGCATACCTATCAGTGACATTCCTCATTGATCAGGATTGGGAAGCAGATGTCCTCTTCCACTCTGTTTTGGTATTTATCTGGAGACTGAGCTCTGGACGAACAGAATGCCACAGAGAAACCTGAAGAACTAAATAAATGAGTTTTTATGAATCTGCACAACAAAAAGCACGCTAACCAAACAGTAGCCCACCGTACTGGGAAAATCAATGTTTTAATATAGAAAAATCTTGAACCTTCTTCAGTGCCATGGTCGGCAGAGATCTTCTTGGCACTCGATTTCAGTTTGGCCTTCAAGAACACCGATTTAAAATCCCATGTTATTATGTGTAACATCAAGCTGAAGCAACCAATAATTTTGCCAACATAGACAGATTAATTCAAACCTAGCAAAGAACACAAATGACCAGAGGACGAATCTTACCTTTCTCTCTTTCTTCAGCTGAGCAACTGGCTCTTCATCCTTTTCCTCCTTCTCTATCCCTTTCTCCTAATGACTATCTTCCAAGTCCTATACAGTGTTCATCACAATGAAAGTAATCAGCTTTATAATCTATATATAACTATGGATAACATTGATAAATGCCATAATAATAATATTTTGGTGGGTGCTTATATTTGTCATATTTCACATGCACAAGTGTGTATTAATATGCATGTGTGAATTGGAAATGTGTTTTATGCATATCCCAACTCTCCCTGAGACACCCTTAGAGTGGGGTCACGGCCAGGGTCTGCTATTTTCAACAGCAACCCTAGAGCAGTTGCTTAAGGGCACATCAACAGATTTTTCATCTTGTCGAATCGGGTATTCGCACCAGAAACCCTTCCGTTTTTTTCTGTGTTTGAGGAAGGGGAAGAGTGGACCTGAAGGTCGCTAGTTTGAATCCAGCCTCGGCTATAAATAACATTTCTAAACAACCGCTAGTCTCCAAAAGTGTTATTTTTCACATTTGTGAATTAAAGATCACATGAGTTCATGGAATGATTAAGATAGCATAATAATCATAACATATAAAAAAGTTATTCTAATGAGGTTGGTTTATTACTGTACTATACTCCCGTTACTTTGTTTATGCAATTAGTATCTTAAATTAGTTATCTTTTGAGGTTTCTTGTGAACTGCCTATTACCTGATCTAACTTTAAATACATCACATCCCACTGAGCACAGGCGTCAATTCAACATCTATTCCACGTTGGTTCAACGTAATTTGATTGAAACGACATAGAAACAACATTGATTCAACCAATGGTGCCCAGTGGGATGTATGACAATTTACTCTGAGAGCCACATATGTCATTAAAAGTGAACAATGATTGACCTACAATCAAAAGTCATTCAAAGAATTTGTTGAAATATAGAAACATGTTTATTAATGACAAATCAAATCAAATTTTATTTGTCACATACACATGGTTAGCAGATGTTAATGCGAGTGTAGCGAAATGCTTGTGCTTCTAGCTCCGACCATGCAGTAATATCTGACAAGTAATCTAACCTAACAATTTCACAACAACTACCTTATACACACAAGTGTAAAGAAATTAATAAGAATATGTACATAAAAATATATGAATGAGCAATGGCCAAACGGCATAGGCAAGATGCAGTAGATGGTAAACAGTATATACATATGGGATGAGTAATGTAGGGTATGTAAACATTATATAAAGTGTCATTGTTTAAAGTAGCTAGTGATACATTTATTACATTAATTTTTTCATTATTAAAGCGGCTTGAGATGAGTCAGTATGTTGGCAGCAGCCACTCAATGTTAGTGATGGCTGTTTAACAGTCTGATGGCCTTGAGATAGCTGTTTTACAGTCTCTCGGTCCCTGCTTTGATGCACCTGTACTGACCTCGCCTTCTGGATGATAACAGGGTGAACAGGAAGTGGCTTGGGTGGTTGTTGTCCTTGATGATCTTTTTGGCCTTCCTGTGACATTGGGTGGTGTAGGTGTCCTGGAGGGCAGGTAGTCTGCCCCCGGTGATGCATTGTGCAGACCTCACTACCCTCTGGAGAGCCTTACGGTTGTGGGCGGAGCAGGTGCCGTACCAGGCAACTGACAGGATACAGCCCGACAAAATGCTCTCGATTGTGCATCTGTAAAAGTTTGTGAGTGTTTTTGGTGACAAGCCGAATTTCTTCAGCATCCTGAGGTTGAAGAGGCGCTGCTACGCCTTCTTCACCACGCTGTCTGTGTGGGTGGACCATTTCAGTTTGTCCGTGATGTGTACGCCGAGGAACTTAAAACTTTCCACCTTCTCCACTACTGTCCCGTCGATGTGGATAGGGGGCTGCTCCCTCTGCTGTTTCCTGAAGTCCACGATCATCTCCTTTGTTTTGTTGCCATTGAGTGTGAGGTTATTTTCCTGACACCACACTCCGAGGGCCCTCACCTCCTCCCTGTAGGCCGTCTCGTCGTTGTTGGTAATCAAGCCTACCACTGTAGTGTCGTCTGCAAACTTGATGATTGAGTTAGAGGCGTGCATGGCCACGCAGTCATGGGTGAACAGGGAGTACAGGAGAGGGCTGAGAACGCACCCTTGTGGGGCCCTAGTGTTGAGGATCAGCGGGGTGGAGATGTTGTTTCCTACCCTCACCACCTGGGGGCGGCCCGTCAGGAAGTCCAGTACCCAGTTGCACAGGGCGGGGTCGAGACCCAGGGTCTCGAGCTTAATGACGAGTTTGGAGGGGAGTATGGGAGCAAGACATCGTTGTCCTCGGCGGGGCTGGTTTTCCTTCGTAAGTCCGTGATTGACTGTAGATCCTGCCACATACCTCTCGTGTCTGAGCCGTTGAATTGCGACTCTACTTTGTCTCTATACTGACGCTTAGCTTGTTTGATTGCCTTGCGGAGGGAATAGCTACACTGTTTGTATTCGGTCATGTTTCCGGTCACCTTGCCCTGATTAAAAGCAGTGGTTCGCACTTTCAGTTTTATGCGAATGCTGCCATCAATCCACGGTTTCTGGTTGGGGAATGTTTTAATAGACGCTTTGGGTACACCATCACCGATGCACTTGTTAATAAACTCACTCACCAAATCGGCATTTTCATCAATGTTATTGTCCGACGCTATGCAGAACATATCCCAGTCCACGTGATCGAAGCAATCTTGAAGCGTGGAATCCGATTGGTCGGACCAGCGTTGAACAGACCTGAGCACGGACGCTTCCTGTTTTAGTTTCTGTCTATAGGCTGGGAGCAACAAAATGTAGTCGCGGTCAGTTGGAAGTTAGAATAACAACGATCCAGGGTTTTGCCAGCCCAGGTCGCGCATTCGATATGCTGATAGAATTTAGGGAGCCTTGTTGTGGGTATGGCAACTAACTGACTGATTCTGAGTGAATAAGACAACAGGATCCAAACATGACAACATTCATGCAAAAACTCCCATCTGAACGTTGGTCGATACCCGCATAGCGGTTGTTTTGGAAGTGTCGGAGGTGGAAAAATCTACAAACGGCTCCTTGTGTTACCTTATCGCATACACTGCGTTGGATGCAATGAAACCACCCGACTTAATATCCGCCAAATCCCATGCAGCTGCCTTAGAAGTTCCTGCATCCGCATTACAAGTTCAAACACTTGAATGTGTGATGTTCTATTGTAGGCTATAGGCCTCACTCCCGATTAGACTGATAGGCTTTAAAGTCTCCACTCCAAATTAACATACTAATTATGCAATAGGCTACATTTTCTAGTGCTGTTTTGAACTTCTAATGTGGTAGGGACAATAACCCACTGGGCACAAAAGTCTATTCAACGTCTATTCCAAGTTGGGTCAACGTAATTTCATTGAATTGACGTGGAAACTACGTTGAGCCAACCACTGTGTGCCCAGTGGGAAGGAAGGGAGTGGTTTGTGACACACAAGAGCATCCGCGGGTCAACGTTCGATCTGATTGAGTCAAGCCTCTAATTTTAGAAAGAAAATAAAAAGGGCTGGAGTACAGCAGAGTCTATATGGAAACTAGTGACACGTTGCCATTTTTTTTTTGCATGAGTGGAGTTGGCTAGCAGCAGACTGGGCTGTGGGTGAAGCAGGCCAGGTTCTGGTGGCAGCAGACTTGGCACTGGAGGAAGCAGGATGGACTTTAGTGGGAGCAGCTTTTAGTGGGGCTGGCAGCAGAGAAGTCAGCAGTGGTGGTGGTGAAGTCATCCAGAAGACTACCAACTGTGGGGTTCAGTCTCCTCTGAGTCAGGGTCCATATGCTATGTATGGCCTTCCCAGTCTGCCTGAGCAGGTAGTCCACACACCAATCAGCTCTCCTGAAAATTAAAAAGACAACAGAATGCAAAATAGATGAATATGATGTTAGGTTCTAATTCTCAGAGTAAAAACTCAATGGACACTATGAAAGCTTAAACCAAGTTTATTCTTCCCAGAGGATCAATACAGCTGCATTAGACAAAAAAACATATTCACACAAGCACTGACATTTATTCATTTCTCCTATGCGGAGTCTCCTCCTACACATCTGAACAGCCAATGTATCTCTGTTGCTAGACAGAACCTTAGTGACATCTGTTCTTTCTCACTTCATCTGACCTGACCTCTACCCCAAAGTGCTCACTCCTCCCCAACTGTCATGGTGACTGGTACCAGACTGTGTCTCTTCTCCTCCCAGAAAACACCACCCATAGGATCTCTGATGGCTAACAATAACATATCCTGACATAATGTAAACGTTATACATTACCCTTTCTCCCTCAGTGACATTAATAAGTATATTTCATATTCTCAGAAGCCAACAACAATTACTCACAATATCTTCATCAAATCAAAACACCGACAGTTTTTTTCCTGACACGTTTTAATAGATGTAATGATATTAGTTAAGAAATGACAGTGTGTTATGTACTGAGGTTCCTCTTAGATGCTGTTTGGTTCTAATTATTAGAGTAAGAACACGACGGACATGTGACCGTTTTCCCTGCACTCAACCCCTCCCAAGCTTCATTATGGCACCCGTTATGTTTCTATTATAACAAATTATTAATAAAATAACTAATGATTAATAATAAAGCTCAGAATTCCAAACCCATCAGTGCTATAGCAGAGGAGAGCACTTACAGAGGCTCTAGCATAGCTGGCTGAGAGACGGCAGAGGCAGTGGTACTCTTCACAGAGGCTGTATCAGGGCTGGAAAGTGGCCGGGAGAAAGGTGAAATGGTAAAAGATCATTATATAACCTAATATGAAAATGATTTGAGGGTAAACAGTATTAAAAACAAATATATGTAATCAAACAAGCTATTGACAGGTTAAGCAAGATAATATTTACCCGAACAGGCTTCCGAGGCACATCATGCTGAAATGATAAAGGAAATACATTTTTAAAAAGGATATGAGTACCGACAATACAGTCATGTGTTATTTAAAACATGGCACACAATTGTTTTTCTCCTTGAAGCCCTCAGAGGCTGGTGCAAGGGTGGGGGCACTCACAGAGGCTGTAGACAACTTGGCCGGGCTACTGACATATTGTATATGTAAAAAAATATACACATCCTTTCAAAAGTTTGGGGTCACTTAGAAATGTCCTTGTTTTTGAAAGAAAAGCACATTTTTTGTCCATTAAAATAACATCAAATTGATCAGAAATACAGTGTAGACATTGTTAATATTGTAAATGACTATTGCAGCTGGAAACAGCTGGTTTTTAATGGAATACCTACATAGGCATACAGAGGCCCATTATCAGCAACCATCACTCCTGTGTTCCAATGGCACGTTGTGTTAACTAATCCAAGTTTATCATTTTAAAAGGCTAATTGATCATTAGAAAACCCTTTTGCAATTATGTTAGCACAGGTGAAAACTGTTGTGCTAATTAAAGAAGCAATAAAACTGGCCTTCTTTAGACTAGTTGAGTATCTGGAGAACCAGCATTTGTGGGTTCGATTACAGGCTCAAAATAGCCAGAAACAAATAACTTTCTTCTGAAACTCATCAGTCTATTCTTGTTCTGAGAAATGAAGGCTATTCCATGCGAGAAATTGCCAAGAAACTGAAGATCTCATATAACGCGGTGTACTACTCCCTTCACAGAACAGCGCAAACTGGCTCTAACCAGAATAGAAAGCGGAGTGGGAGGCCCCGGTGCACAACTGAGCAAGAGGACAAGTACATTAGAATGTCTAGTTTGAGAAACAGGTGCCTCACAAGTCCTCAACTGGCAGCTTCATTAAATAGTACCCGCAAAACACCAGTCTCAACATCAACAGTGAAGAGGCGACTCCGGGAAGCTGGCCTTCTAGGCGGAGTTGCAAAGAAAAAGCCATATCTCAGACTGACCAATAAAAATAAAAAATTAAGATGGGCAAAAACACACAGACACTGGACAGAGGAAGATTGGAAAAAGTGTATTGGACAGACGAATGTTCGGATCACAAAGAAGAACATTCGTAAGAGGAGTGCTTGCTGGAGGAGTGCTTGACGCCATCTGTCAAGCATGGTGGAGGCAATGTGATGGTCTGGGGGTGCTTTGGTGGTGGTAAAGTGGGAGATTCGTACAGGGTAAAATAGATATTGAAGAAGGAAGCTATCACTCCATTTTGCAACGCCATGCCATACCCTGGGGGCGGCACTTCATTGGAGCCAATTTCCTCCTACAACAGGACAATGACCCAAAGCACACCTCCAAACTACGCAATAACTATTTAGGGAAGAAGTAGTCAGCTGGTATTCTGTCTATAATGGAGTGGCCAGCACAGTCACCGGATCTCAACCCTATTGAGCTGTTGTGGGAGCAGCTTGACCGTATGGTAAGTAAGAAGTGCCCATCAAGCTGTTTTTCAGTCTCTCGGTCCCTGCTTTGATGCACCTGTACTGACCTCGCCTTCTGGATGATAGCGGGGTGAACAGGCAGTGGCTTGGGTGGTTGTTGTCCTTGATGATCTTTTTGGCCTTCCTGTGACATCGGGTGGTGTAGGTGTCCTGGAGGGCAGGTAGTTTGCCCCCGGTGATGCGTTCTGCAGACCTCACTACCCTCTGGAGAGCCTTACGGTTGTGGGCGGAGCAGTTGCCGTACCAGGCGGTGATACAGCCCGACAGGATGCTCTCGATTGTGCATCTGTAGAAGTTTGTGAGTGCTTTTGGTGACAAGCCGAATTTCTTCAGCCTCCTGAGGTTGAAGAGGCGCTGCTGCGCCTTCTTCACGACGCTGTCTGTGTGGGTGGACCAATTCAGTTTGTCCGTGATGTGTACACCGAGGAACTTAAAACTTTCCACCTTCTCCACTACTGACCCGTCGATGTGGATAGGGGGGTGCTCCCTCTGCTGTTTCCTGAAGTCCACAATCATCTCCTTTGTTTTGTTGACGTTGAGTGTGAGGTTATTTTCCTGACACCACACTCCGAGGGCCCTCACCTCCTCCCTGTAGGCCGTCTCGTCGTTGTTGGTAATCAAGCCTACCACTGTAGTGTCATCCGCAAACTTGATGATTGAGTTGGAGGCGTGCATGGCCACGCAGTCGTGGGTGAACAGGGAGTACAGGAGAGGGCTCAGAACGCACCCTTGTGGGGCCCCAGTGTTGAGGATCAGCGGGGTGGAGATGTTGTTACCTACCCTCACCACCTGGGGGCGGCCCGTCAGGAAGTCCAGGACCCAGTTGCACAGGGCGGGGTCGAGACCCAGGGTCTCGAGCTTGATGACGAGTTTGGAGGGTACTATGGTGTTAAATGCTGAGCTGTAATCGATGAACAGCATTCTCACATGGGTATTCCTCTTGTCCAGATGGGTTAGGGCAGTGTGCAGTGTGGTTGCGATTGCGTCGTCTGTGGACCTATTGGGTCGGTAAGCAAATTGGAGTGGGTCTAGGGTGTCCGGTAGGGTGGAGGTGATATGGTCCTTGACTAGTCTCTCAAAGCACTTCATGATGACGGAAGTGAGTGCTACGGGGCGGTAGTCGTTTAGCTCAGTTACCTTAGCTTTCTTGGGAACAGGAACAATGGTGGCCCTCTTGAAGCATGTGGGAACAGCAGACTGGGATAAGGATTGATTGAATATGTCCGTAAACACACCAGCCAGCTGGTCTGCGCATGCTCTGAGGACGCGGCTGGGAATGCCGTCTGGGCCTGCAGCCTTGCGAGGGTTAACACGTTTAAATGTTTTACTCACCTCGGCTGCAGTGAAGGAGAGCCCGCAGGTTTTGGTAGGGGGCCGTGTCAGTGGCACTGTATTGTCCTCAAAGCGGGCAAAAAAGTTGTTTAGCCTGTCTGGGAGCAAGACATCCTGGTCCGCGACGGGGCTGGTTTTCTTTTTGTAATCCGTGATTGACTGTAGACCCTGCCACATACCTCTTGTGTCTGAGCTGTTGAATTGCGACTCGATTTTGTCTCTGTACTGGGACTTAGCCTGTTTGATTGCCTTGCGGAGAGAATAGCTACACTGTTTGTATTCGGTCATGCTTCCGGTCACCTTGCCCTGGTTAAAAGCAGTGGTTCGCGCTTTCAGTTTCACAGTTTCATGTCAATTTACCATTGACAACAAGTTCAATGCAGTTCTCAATGGAGGAGTCTGAACAGCAGATACAGACGCATGTGCTGGTTGATGCTTAAAATATAGGGGGAAAAATACAGAGATAACACTAAGCGTATGGTATCTAATTTAAGGAATTCAGAAAAGAAAATACATGCTGTTTTAGCATGTAAGCATGAATAATTTTACTTAATGTGGGTGAATTCCAGACATCTCTGAAGCCCCCCGAGCAGAGTTGTCCACGGACCTCCTTGGAAAATTCTCGATCTGTAACAATACATAAGGAAGCCTGTGTTAGGAAGTCCCCTGCTGGTGACTTCACCATCTCGCAGCACTCTCAAGCACCTCACCTCACCCCACCACCCAAAACCAGGAGTCAAAGGGTGATAAACTAACTCTCTCTGGAACTTTCGTTAACCTCTTAAAATGTAATGGCAAAATTTTGATTTCTGCCTAAATAGACATACCCAAAAGTAACTTCTATTCATGTGTAATTACATGATTCTGACACAAAAACGTTGAGGAAATGATCAGAAGATAGGACTTACATAGTTCAGAATACACAAGATCAAGCACACACAAAACCGTTAAAATGTTTTCATTGACAAGCTATAAGTGAATTATTGATGACCAGATCTGGAAACAGATTAGATGGCTTCCACAACATGCGAACAATATCAGCAAAAAAATGGGATTGATAGACCTAACAACTAGAAAAGAGCAAATGGCATTCGTGTTCGTTTTACATCCCAGGTGTAGATGATTAGATTTCACTTTCACCATAGCTTGTGCATGTGGTGATAGTCTTTGAAGCAGTCCCTCTCTGCCAGGAAACAAAAAGCAAACAGAAGATTGTGCAGTTCTTCCTTTTGTCATGTGTGTTGGATAGTGGCGCTCACCTTGAGGGACGGGGGGACGGGACGGGGGGTCTTGTGATTGTTGTGAGAAGGGTTGCAAAAGGTCGGAATCTATCCGGTAAATTTACAGAATTTTCCATGGGAAGTTAAGCCCCGGAATTTGGGGGAATGTTGCTTAAATTCATCAAAAAAGTTAGCTTATAACATTAACCTTTTTTGGGGATACACATAAGGCAATTCTAGGGTATTGTGGCATATTTTGGTTAAACTCCCCAATTCAATGGAATTGCAACCAACTGCATGCACAGAGCATTTTTCAATCACATGTACAGATTCTCAAGATCTTGTACACTAATGAGATGCTATTGAGCCCACACTACTACACTGTCTGAGCCAAGGACTACATGCTTTCTGGTAAGTTTTGATTACAATACTGGGTGGGGTGAATATATTTTATATGACATACATGATTTTTTGTTAACTAGTAAATAGTACCCTACAGCAAAGTGTGTTTAAATCATTTCTAACTTGTTAACTATTTCTGAGTTAGTTTTTGTCACCTTGTGGGTTTTAGCTTGCTTGAACCTGCTAACTGAGGAGTGTTAATTCACCTGTTTCCATACATATTTCATTTTAAAACATTTATCTTACAAAGGAGTTATTTAATCTAACTCCTTAACTATTTATCTGTACATGGAATAGTATTTGTTGTTTTTGACTATTTTTTTAATAATCTTTACAGGAAAATGCCACGGGCACTATTTGATTGTGTGGATACATTTCACTGCAGCTAATGTAGAAGGAAAAGCTGTGTACATTTGCAAATACTGTGCCAAATCATATGTGAAGAATGCAACAACGATGCAGAATCATCTGGGCAAGTGCAGAAAGTTCCTTCATCGTTCACAACCTCTGACAAAAGTCCCTCTACTTCTATTTGAGGTGAAAATTATGAATCAGACACCTTATCGATAGCAACAGCTCATGGTCCTCCTGAAATTGGAAGTTTTTTTGACTCAATGGATGAACGTAGTCAGAGAAATGCTGATGAATGTCTTGCTCGAGCTGTGTATGCAACTGGCTCACCTCTGATGCTCACAGGCAATGTGTATTGGAAGAGATTTCTGAATGTTCTTCGCCCAGCATTCACCCCTCAAATCAAATCAAAGTTTATTTGTCACGTACGCCGAATACAACAGGTGTAGACCTTACAGTGAAATGCTTACTTACAGGCTCTAACCAATAGTGCGGAAAAAAGGTAAGGTATGCGTGTGTGTAGGTAAGTAAAGAAATAAAACAACAGTAAAAATACATTTGAAAATAAGAGTAGCAAGGCTATATACAGACACTGGTTAGTCAGGCTTATTGAGGTAGTATGTACATGTAGGTATGGTTAAAGTGACTATGCATATATGATGAACAGAGAATAGCAGTAGCCAACCAGACATGCTTTATCTACTCATTTGCTGGATGCAGAGTTCAACAGAGTTCAAGTGAAGGTCAAGCAAATCAGAGAAAGCAGACTGTATTGTCATAATCTCTGATGGGTGGTCGAATGTTGGTGGGAAAGGAATAATTAACTACATAATCTCCACCCCTCAACCAGTATTCTACAAGAGCACAGACACACCGGTCTCTACATTGCAGATGAGCTGAAGGCAGTCATCAATGACCTTAGACCACAGAAGGTATTTGCACTGATGACAGACAATGCTGCGAACATGAAGGCTGCTTGGTCTAAAGTGGAGGAGTCCTAACCTCACATCACACCCATTGCCTGTGGTGCTCATACATTGAATCTGCACAAGGACATCATGGCACTGAAAACAATGGATGCTCTCTACAAGAGGGCCAAGGAAATGGTTAGGTATGTGAAGGGTCATCAAGTTATAGCAGCAATCTACCTCACCAAGCAAAGTGAGAAGAATAAGAGCACCACATTGAAGCTGCCCAGCAACACCCGTTGGGGTGGTGTTGTCATCATGTTTGACAGTCTCCTGGCGGGGAAGGAGTCTCTCCAAGAAATGGCCATATCAAAGTCTGCCGATATGGAAACTCCTGGAACCTATAGTAGTAGCCATTGCACGGATTGAGGGAGACAATGCCATCTTGTCTGATGTTCAGACTCTGCTTGCAGATGTAAGAGAAGAAACCTGTACTGCCCTGCCCACTTCACTGTTGCTCCAAGCAGAGGAAACCATAGTTCTAAAATACATCAAAAAGTGTATACACGCCACAGCGTACATGTTGGACCCCAAGTATGCTGGAGAGACCATCCTGTTTAATGCAGAGATCAACAAGGCCTATGGTGTCATCACCTTGGGCTGGATGAGGGCAAGATTCTTGTCAGTCAGGCGAAGTACACTTCCAAGCAAGGGCTTTGGGGTGGAGATGCAAAATGGCAGTCGTGCCAACATATCTCATCAGTCACCTGGTGGAAGGGACTTCGTGAATCTGAGGCTCTTTCCCCTGTTGCCTCCATCATCCTCCAAATCCCACCAACATCAGCCACCTCAGAGCGCAACTGGTCCTTGTTTGGGAACACACACACCAAAGCACGCAACAGGCTGACCAATACAAGGGTTGAAGAATTGGTGGGCATCGGGGCAAATTTGAGGCTTTTTGAGCCTTACATCGAGCCAACAAGGTTGGAAAGTGACCGTGAAGATGAGGCCTCAAGAGTCTGATGTTCAAGAGGTGGACATTGAGGAGGTCCAAGGAAAAGACATGGAAGCCTGAGAGGAAGACAACCAAAGCTTTAGTTTCTAGACTACCATTTTACAGATGCATGTTGAAAAGTATTTTGGGGAGAAGCAATGGATAATTGGGGATCATTCAATATTCCCTTTCTTTTGTTGTTCAGTGAAATCATCCCATGTGAAGAGTCAACACACTTAATTAAAGTTAAATTCGTAACTAAATGTTTTTTAGTTTTTTCTATTGGAAGAATTTAATCATTTGCAATTATGTATACTTATGATAAGGTAAAAGGTTTATGTTTCTGTCTCCATATGATATGGTAAATATATCCAATTCAAAAAACATCTACATTTAAATAGTATTAATATTAATTTGCATATATTTCTGTTAATTCACATATATTCCGGTTAATTCCCACATATTCTGGTTAATTCCCACAGAAAGTTTCCACCTCTGACTATTCCCTAAAATATGCAACCCTATTTGTGAGGTTACTTCGGGACCCCAATTCAGCCATTTCCAACACCAGTTGCTCTCGGGAGGCCAACTGGGAAAGAGGGGTTTGACCTTTTGCTTTGGCCATCTGCTTGTGGAGAATGAAAGCATTTACAGTAAGAATGTCCATAAAGTGCTAAAAAAAAAAGTATTATACCACTTCCTGGTCTTGTGGAGGACCTGGTAGTAGCCAGGGCATCAGATAGGTCGACATCGCCCCCCATGCTGGCATTGTAGTCCTTCACAGAAACAGGAATGGAGACATTCTTCCTCACCCATGCCCCACTGGCATTTTTCACCCTCCTTGAGACATGTTTGTTATTGAATACTTTATGCTGTATGGTGAGCATGGTTACTTCCCTAGTGTCCTTCCATTTCACAAAAGGCAGCTTGTTAGTCCTGATCCAACGTATGGTCCACCTCTCTGCTGTCTTTGTCATGTCATTTACCTTGGTCTTCGGGAAACCGATTCTGTTAGGAAAAATGGTGCCACAAGCCCCTATTACCTTTTTCAAGAGGTCTATGAAAAGTGGATGTAGAACCATCAGACAGGGTGAATGACATAGCAGTGGGAGGATTTAGACCATGACAGGCGGGGGTGCTTGCTGGGGAGGGGTGGCATCATCCAAATCCTCTGTATCCTCCACCCTGTGGTGAATAAAATAAAGGGATATATTGTTGTAAGACACACAGAATTACTGTTGACTAAATTTACAAAACGACATTACTGTAATTTAAAAAACACCAAGCCTAAACTTTATCTGTACAGTGATTCACATAGAAGGTATGAAACACACACAAACAATGCAAAAAGTAACACTTTGGATACAAAGGCAGAGGTGAGAAGCACAAATAAACAATGGCCATGAAAGTTTAGTGGCCTCTCCAAAGTTACAAGGATGAAACTTAGAACAGTAAAGAGTGAACTAATATGAAACATAAGGAATAACTTCTTTGGAATTATATAACATTGAAATTACTTGCTAACTTACATCTAAATATAGTAATTGTAAGAAATTGTATAAGATACTGGTAACTTGTTTTAACCACTTCTCAACATAAGCTATAACTTGGCACAACATCCACCCATCCCCCACTATACCCCCACTTTTGTACCTTGTTAAGTAACCACAGACCCACATACTCAACCCTCCCCCATGAATAGGACTCTGTTAAAACAGATGCATATGCATTATGCTCAAGGATGAGACTATAAGACAATGAACTGTGGGAAGGGCCAATGGAAACGTCGACATCAGGCCGAACAGGATTACCCACGACCCAGATCGACCAATCGGAAGGCCAGACTTCAAGATCAACCTACTTTGCTAGTTGTCTATATAATCTGTATGTACTGTGTAGAGCGGTCTCTTCTCCGACGATTTCATAAGAATCTGACAGAAAGGGGCCGTGCACGTTTTTGCCTGATATCTTTACACTTGAATAAAACGGCCTTATTATAAAATTATCCACCTCGTCCTATGTCTCCACTTGTTCTCCTGTCTCAAGTAAACGTTTTATCAACAGAACTTGGTAGCAGAGGATGGTTATTAGACACCTTTGATTTCGGTCCATAGAAAGTTGATCAGACAGGAGACGCGTGGGAGAAAGATTCGAGAAGGAGAGGTGACCTTTTTTGAAGGAGAATCGCGGTTCAACTCACCCAGGAAACTGATCAAAAGAGCTCGATACTAAAAGGTAAGCAGATGCCTGTTTAATCAAAATCTGTATATTGTATTATAGCCAATATCTAAATTCAATGATCAGAAGTACTGAGGTGAGTGTGAATTGTTGCTAAATTTATGTGGAATTGTCTAGAATCTAAGGCATGGTGTAAGGATATCTGCGTTAAAAATCCCATTCCAAGTAGTCTGATAACAGTGAGGAATTAACTGAATGTATTCCAAGTAGTCTGATATACCAGTGAGGAATTGAATAGCGAACCTGAGCCTACTGGAGTTGGCATTCCAGTAGACAGAAGGCTATGCGTGTTCTGAATGTATTCCAAGTAGTCTGATATACCAGTGAGGAATTGATGAAATTAAATGATGAAATATGAAATAAGTTGCATGAGCAGAACCGAGACTAGTCGATAACACCAAATCAATGTGAGTGATTGAACGTTCCACGAGGCCGATTGCTACTATTTAGCCATATGCTAGGTTGAGGCTGTGTTTAAGTGACCGCCGAGTCAGATTGTGGGAGCTGCTGTGAAGCAGCTATTTTCTGCTGATAAATTGACCTGGTTTTTCCCTCTCGTGCTGTTGGTAAATCCTTAAGGGTTAGAATTAATTTGACAATTATTTTAGAAGCGCTTGAATTCACTAGTATATTGTCCCCAAAGGAAATTTCTGAAATGTTTTGGCAAAGTATTTGATTAATCGAAAAAAGTTCAAATTAATCGAAAAAAATTAAAAGCAATAATAACTTTCGAATAAAAGATCCTATAATTGTCATTCCAATTATATAAGGAGCGCTTGAATTTATTAGTATATTGTCCCAAAAGGACACGTTTGAAATACTTTGGGAAAGTATTTAATTAATTAAGTTAGTTTTTGAGTTTTCAGTTTTTTAATTAGTTTTTGAGAAAAATGAGTCCTAGAATTAATTAAATATTTATTCTAGAAACGCTTGAATATACTAATATAATGTCCCGAAAGGACATTTCTGAAATGTTTTGGCAAAGTATTTAAATAATCGAAAAAGTGAAAACGAATAATAACTGTTTGAAAAAAGTTCCTAAAATTATTATTATATTTAAAATAGAAGCGCTAGATAATACTAGTAGAGTGTTCCAAAAGGATATTGCCGAAATACTTTGGGAAAGTATTTAATTAATTCGCCAAACATAAAGCAATAAAATTCTTTGTACACAAGGGGGAGACAGACACCAGAGATAAGACTGTGTCAGCACCAGAGATACATTGCTAGTTTTGGCCAGTGATGGGCTAAGTGCACCAAAATAGCATAGAGCCAGACATAGCTTAACGACAAAATGGCCACGACCACCGTCCCCAAACACAAATTCAATGAATACTTAGATCAGAGAATGAAAGATAGATCAGGGGGAAAGATGCAGTATAAGGAAGTTAAGAAGGTCTGGGAAGGTGTGAGGCTAAAATGGACACAAGCAGGATACCTCAGTGGGGTGGCCCCATCAAAAGGGCAACTCCTCACTATGGAGAAGGAATTAGAGGAAGTAGTGAAGGAAGGGATAGAACGTGAAGTTGAAAGGAATAAGAACCACTTATTCAAAAAGGAAGGAACAAAGCATAGGGAAAGAGCAGAGGCTGAGCTGAAAATAGGAATTTGGGCAATTGAAGAAATTAGAAGAGCACTCCCTTACAGGAAACCTGATATGATGGGGGTGGCCACTGAAGCCCCAACTGACACCAAAGAGGGCAGGCCCAACAATAATGATGCCCCACCTACCACCATAGCAACCCCATCGGCCCCCACCCAACTATACCCGGAACTGCCACAGGGAGAGAAAATAACACCACCTCCCTATTCTCAAAATCCATTCAGCCACCTCCCTCAAAACCCTTTTTTGACCCCTGCTGTGGTACAGGCACCAGTGTTTGTGGTGCATGAAGGACACCTAAAAGGAAGCATGACTTTAGGGATCCAAGAAGGGCAACTCGTGTGTGAAGAGAGGCCTGATCATCGAGAAAGGAAGGAGAGGGACAGAGCGCACACACAGGGACGTGGGGGTGGTTCGAACCCCGCCTCACTACAGGGACATGGTGGGTCTCAACCAGGCCCTTTGAAGAGAGAAGACAGAGAGCTGATTCAGTTTTCTTCCACTCCAAACCCAGACTGGTTCAGAAACAGAACACAGGGGGATAGTCAAATAGTCTCTGAAGGGTCATGGTCGCCACCAGGACAATGCTCCTCTGGGGCCTCATTAAGAGGAAATCACAGCAAGGACGATGAAGGTGAAAACAGATTAGGACAAGATGAAGAAGAGGTGGAGAGAGACATCAGGGATTCAGTGGCACAGGCCAAATCTATGATAGAAGATGCTGAACGGGGAGAAGGCTCGTACCATATAAAAGGGGTAATGTTGGGGAAGGTGACAGATTTGGTCGAACCTATCAGACAGTCCGTACGTCTCAGGGAACAGAACAGCAGAGGTGTCTCGTCCAGGGCAGACTGGGATCTCCAATATGGTGGAAAGGAGATGCAGATGCCGTTGAGGCCCACTCCGGACGGAGGGCATGAAGAATACCAACCCTGGAAAATGACAGACCTTACCACTTTGATGGAACAATTACCCAGTCTGCATGGGGGGGGCCTCTGCATGGCTCCTTCAACTGCAAACACTGACGTCAGGCCTACGGCTCTGTCTAGGTGACATGAGGGCCCTTCTGGCTAGAGCAACAGACCATACCACCATGAGTGCTCTGATAAGAGAGGCAGATCTTGCCACAGCCCCGGCTGCACTAGCCCAGGAAGACTTCCGAGCGGAATTGTGGGCAGTGTTGAGAAGGGCATATCCCACAGAACGAAACCATGCAACCCTTTCATCATTCACCATCAATCCAGGGGAACAACCGGCAGCCTATCTCGACAGAGCGAAGACCACATGGAGAACTGTTCATGAAGAACCATATGACTATACTGGCACCACGGTCAGCATGTGGAAGGAGATGGTGGTGAGCGGTGCTCCAAATGAGGTCCGAACTAAACTTAGGGCCACGGTGGGGTTAATGGCACTTCCCCAGGCTCAGTTCAACTCACATGTACATCATCATATCACCCAATACAATAAGGATAAGGGAGGGGCTGAAACACAAGTCCAGTCCCTACAGGTACAACTTTTGAAACTACAATTGAAAGAGGCACAGAAAGGAGAAAAACCCAAGAAACAGATGGTGGCTGAAGACCAACAAGAAATCTCACAAATTATTGAAAAAACTGTTTCCCAAATGATACAGCAACAACCAATACCCATCGTCACCCAGCAGAGACCACCTATACACCCACCCCAGGAGCAGCCATTCCAACTGCCGTATGCCTACCCGCTTCAGCCATACCCTTCGTCGGAACCACCACTACAACCCTACTACCCACTACCACAATCAAACTATTCACCCACATGGGGACAGCCCCAGAGGTACTCTGGATCTTATGGAAGCTGTCATAATTGTAAACAAGCTGGGCACATGGTGCGACAGTGTCCGCACCCAATAACCCCGGCCCAAAGCCAGTTTCTGGCCAATAGGGGACGAGGATACGCCCCTAGACCAAGAGGGGGAGTCAGGCCAATGATGTACCAACCACGTGCAGCCCAGCAACCTGCATACAATCACCCAAACCCAGACCCAAATCAGCAGCCGCCTCCTCCTTTCCAGGGCATGTCAGATGAATATGCCCCATGGCCCTGAAGCTGCCCACCACCACAGAACGAGAATGGGGGTCAACATTTTCCACTCCACACCGAACCAACTATCATGTGTGAGGTGGAGGGAGTGACCCACCAATTTTTGGTAGATACAGGATGCACGTATTCTGCCATAAGATCTCGTCAACCACTCTCTTCGGAAACAATACAGGTGGTGGGGGTATCAGGAACACCCGAAGCACAACAAAAAACCGTTCCGTTGCTCTTCTCCTGGGGCCCATCCAAGCTAAAGCATCAGTTCCTATACTGTCCCAATTGCCCAATCAACCTCCTTGGGAGAGACCTGTTGTGTAAACTGAAATGTTCAATTTACCTTACTGAAAGGGGCGTGGAGGTCTCCATTGATCCCATTCCTTCAACACCGGTTCACCCTGTTAGGGTGCTGATGTTACCCATCATCCCAACCCCTGAGTTGTCAGCAACACAAGAAATCTACTGGCTAAAATGCAGGGAGACAGGAACTGGGACTCCAGAGGTCCAGTTTAAGTTCAATCAACTGAAATCACAGATCTATGCATTACACCCATACAAGACCCCACAAGCTGAAATTCACTGTACACTGAATGTGACAGAAAATGACGAGAACACATACACTGATGACTGGGATGAGAACATGATGCACCTAACGCCATCCATTAGGTGTTGCACCATTGTGTGTGGACAAGAAGGAGTAGCAGCACCAGTCATCTTACCACCTCATCTGAAATCCTGGTACCTACTAGGGGAGGAGTCGGCTCCCCATGTTACACTAGCGGTGGGAAACGGTTTCGAAGCAAGAAGCCTGGGCCCTATGATCAGACGAGCATCCCAACTTCAGTGGGAACCCACCCAAACACCGGGGATTCAAAAGGCCACTACTGAGAACATGTGGAGGTTCATGACTGTTGACACTGAAGAACACTGTCTTCCAGAACGATTTACCCTGCCAAGACACCATGGCAAGCCATACACTGACCACCCATCTACCAAAGCATTGATCTCCACCATAGATGAAAGAATATGGACACACACCCCTTTTGATGTGGGCCAACTACAGGTGGAACCAGTCACCATCACCCTGCTATATCCAGGTCAAATACCTATCTACCGATCACAATATCGTTTGAAACCCGAACAGATCATGGGGATAAAACCGACCATTGATGGGTTACTGAGAGCACAGGTTATCTATCGAACTGTATCTCCATGGAACACGCCGATCCTACCAGTGCTGAAAGCTGGAGGAGTAACATACCGGATGGTTCAAGACTTCCGAGCAGTAAATGACGTTACTGCACCGATAGATCTACCTGTCCCTGACCCTCACATTACTCTGAGCAATCTGTCACCAAAACACCAATACTTCACGGTGGTGGATCTGGCTAATGCTTTCTTTAGCATCCCACTTGATGAAGCCTCTCAGCCACTCTTTGCTTTCACGTATGAACATCAACAGTACACTTATTTTGTTTTACCACAGGGTTATAGGTGCTCACCAGGAATATTCAATCATATCCTTAAGACACACCTGGCAGAGCTGAAAATCCCAGAAGGTGTGATACTGATCCAATATGTAGACGACCTTTTGTTGGGGGCTCCCACTTCTGATCTCTGTCTACAGATGACAAAAACGTTACTGGACTTCCTTGCTGTCAAAGGATACAAGGTCAAAATGAGCAAAGTCCAGACCTGTCGCAGAACTGTCCTTTTCCTTGGCAGAGAGATCTCGGGAGAAGGAGCAGGACTCTCCAAAACCCACAGAGACTCTATACTTCATCATCCACGCCCCATCACTGTGTCGGGAATGTTGTCCTTCCTTGGCTTGACAGGGTACAGCCGAACTCACATCCCAGACTACACTGCCAGAACGGAGCCACTGAGAGAGATAGTGCGAGAGGCGGGACCAAGGAACCTACACTCGTCATTGACATGGACCACTGAAGCATCAAAGGCTTTTGCACTCTTGAAAACAGATCTCTCAGTGGCAGCAGCTCTGACAGCACCTGACTACAAGAACAAATTCCATCTGGATGTTTCTGAAAAGGAGGGATTCACATCTTCCATCCTT